>NC_136673.1:1306372-1404702 GCF_903797595.1 Erithacus rubecula | reverse complement strand
GATTAAAGGAAACTTTTTGTCACTTGGACTTCTAACCAGGCATCGTGTTAACCCTCAGAACTGTGACCTCAGTGCCTGTAACAGCACAGGCAAACCCACCACTGATTCCAGTTTCTGTTAGCACTGCAGTGCTCCCAGTTTGTTGGGAGATCCGTGTGTGCTGCACCAGCCCGGGCACTGCTGAGCCCCGGGAGAGCTCAGAGCAGGGCAAGGCAGAACTGGCCAGGGCCAGCAGGGCTCTCTGCAGGGGCAGGGGCTGTCCCAGAGCTGCACTGCCAGGGCTGGTGCCACCACAGGGGGACAAGCAAGCATGTTCAAACTCTGTGTTTGCTGGGACAGCCACTGATTTGAAGTTAATTTGTTAATGCAGCAAAACACATTGTTTCTAAAAGGTCAGCAGGTGAAGCTGTGTTGGAATACAAACTTAATTACCTGGGCTGTAGGGAGGAATGGGCACCAAGCAGCACATGGCTGCAGTGCTAAAAGCTGCTAAATTGCCATTGCAGGCATGGTCCTAAATACATGTATTATAGCTTTTTGTGTGAAGGGAAGAAATGTCTAAATTAGCACTTTCTCACCAATAGCTGTTTACTAGCATACTTTTTTCCTCTGGATATTTGCTTAATTGTCTTGTTCTAAATACTTCTGAAGCAACAAGACAGAAAATTTGCAGAAAGCCATTTTTATGACTGCAGATCTGGCACTGCTATACTAATTATCAGACAAGTGACTTTAAGCTAGGAGATGCTGGAGCAAGAAAAATCTTACACTCACTTTTACTCTATCAAAATACTATTTAAAAATTATAGATCCCAGATGTCATAAAGTAGCTATTATATACCCAAGGAACTTTACCAATACAGCTATTTAGAATTTTATACCAGAGAAAACATTACAGAAGGATAATTTTTGGTCTGTGAGGTAACAGCTTGTGAGCAGAATATTATCTCAAAATAATTGTGGATGGCTTTTGAGATTTGTTTAAAGTGGTATTCAAAATCAAAACAGAACCTTGTGAGTAAATTAGAGGCACTAGCTCATGTGCAACAAGTGCAGCCAAAAGGAAATGGTTAAAGGAAACACAGCCAGATGAGAACTGGTGTGTCAGTACGTGGAGAAAAGTGTTTCTCTTTCTTCAATCAGCAGTAAGGGTGTTTCCAACAATTTCCAAAGCAAAGTTCTTCTAGATGAATATCTTATTTCCTTCGGAAATTGAGGACTGGTTTGAAAATCCTTGAAAGTCAGTCAGCCATGGGAGAGAGAGATCCTGTGCTGGATGAAGCCAGGCTCACACACACCAGGCTGCAGGACACCTGAAGGGCTGACTTTGGGAGAGCATGCTGGACCTCAACTGAACACTCAATTAAAACAAAAAAAGGGGAGAAAATAACAACACTGAAAAATGTCTGGTACCTAAAAATATTCAGTAGAGAAAGCAGACAGAATCTACGAGGCAGCTGTTTCATTATCCACCCAGATCCCTGCACAGCACACTCTGCTTTTTACATGCTCCCATATGTACAGCTCACAAACTGTATGGATGACAGGAAAAGTGCATGCTTTACAGCATAAATTTTTAATTTACACTCTGAAATATTTCAATAGAAATCTGCTGGGTCCTGTGATAAAAATAATCTCCATGTTTTAAGGGATGCCTCATTCTTCAAGCCACATTTGTAGATTTTGAAGGTAGAACAAGTCTGGCAAAAATGTAGCAATACCTAAAGCCAAAATCCCAAAACCATGAGAACACCACTGTGGATTATTACTGTTGATAACTGATGCTATTCTAAAAACACATGCCTTAAACAATAAACTCCTGGGCTGTAGAACTGAATGGTATTTTATTTCTTTTGTCTGAAATCACTAATTACAAATTACTTTTACCTGTTCTCCTTGTCCACTCGGGTAACCACTGGTGACTTTGTATAATTTCTTGTTATTTCTCTGACATATTTTGGCACTACTTTGTACTTTACTTTTTGCACCAGCATTTTTTTTTTCTGGACCCTGCAGTAGAATCCTGCATTGACTATCCACTCCTCCACCCTAGATGGGTAATTTTGTGAATGCTCAAGGATGTTCCTGGTACTTACTAGGAAGGAGCACATCATATGGACTCTGCACCACACCATGGGCCTCACCCTAAAGCAGTAAAACCTTCATTTGTCCAGAAGGACAACAAAACTCAGCTCTCTTGCTGCATAATGACAGAGCCATGAAGGAAAACTCCCTTAACTCATCAAAGCAGTTTCTGGATTATAGAACCCTCTCTGGATTACAGCAAACCAGCAAGGAGGGCTTTTGCACAACTATTCACAGAGGTAAAAGAGACAAGAGGTTGAAAGAGAATCTCACTGAGATTATAATTTTTCCAGTGGACTTCTTCCAAAATGGGGTTCATTTTGCTGCGGTTTGTTTTCATTCTGTCTATTCCTCAACATACATGGATGGAGAGACATGTTGCAAAAAATCCCAGACCCCAGGAATATATTTATCCCTGTGTGTTAAAGCCTATCCATCTACTACCTCAGCAGAGTTTAAAATCACAGCTAATAGGTTAACAACTGCTTTTCTTCTGCTTCAGATGAAGAATATCAGAAAGCTGGGGGAATATTCCGCTTCCCAATTTGTACTGACTGCTCAGTGCTACTCGCAATGTCTGTTTGACAGGACTGACATTTTGTACCACTGTGAGATGGGAGAACGTGTGACATTTTTATTCATGGTGGCGTACGCCCTTGTAATGATCAGCCCTGGTCGATGTGCTTACTGCAGCAGCCCCGAGCCCTCGGAGAACAAACACGAGCCCGAGGTGCCAGCAGTTTGGCTGCCTTATTAAACACCACCAGGATTCTAACGAAGAGCAACTGCTGGAAAATCTCACTGTCAAATCCTCAAGGACATTGTCAACATGGAACTAACTACATATATTTTTCACTTAAAATACTAGAAAATCCAGCAATGCAATATCAAATTTAAAGAAAAAAGCCACAGTGGTTTGTGTGTGTTTTAACTGGTCGTTTTGCCAGCTTTACGTTGGCTTTCTGTGGTCCTGATGCTGGGATTCAAATCAAAGAGATCATGTAACCTGCATGATTTAAAATGCTGGAAAATGGACATAGCCCTTATTATCTCTTAACAGCTATTCCTCTGTAGCAAGTGGAATACTTGCACAAAAAAAAAAAAAAAGAAGAAAAAAGACACTGTCTCTCATTTAAGGAGTTCTATAAAAAGCAATGACTCTGCTTCGCTCAGCTTCATCATTCACCAAGCCAGGCTGCATAACTGGGGGGACATCTCCCCCACACAACCACAGAAGGACATGGACCCTCTGTCTGCAGCCTGGCACTCACAACTGTTTTATCTGCTATTCATCAGCCCAGCTCTGAAGGGAAAAGCTAAAAAGTGCCTGGCCAAACAAACAGTCACAGTGGGGTCAGCATTTAGAAGAATTATACTTTTCACACACTATTTCCCTTTAATCTCCTGGTTTAATCCAGTGGCCCAGAGGTCAGTGCAGACAGTTCTGGCCTAACTGCAAATATCAACTTCATAAGTAATACATAAGAAGTTTCTGGATGCTGATCTACATTGATAGAGAGGCAAGTCATCCATAAGACACTGTGAGCTCTCCTCAAGTTGTCAATCTAGGTGATTTGGGTAGCCTTGCATGTACTGATGTATTTATTTTCTAGGTATGTATTATTTATAAAGCACAACTCTCCTTCCACATGCCAGCAGTGATGGCCCAAGATCCTCTCTAGGAGACATTTCTGGGTTCCTCAGCAGAGCAGGACTGCCAAGGAGCCTGTGCAGCCACGTTAGAGCTGCTGTGCCTGTGCCAGCCCGAGGCCGGCGCCGAGCGCTCCCTCCCAGGCAGCGCAGCAGCAGCTGACACTGCACAGGGCAGCACCGTGACACAGCGCCTGGGTCAGGGCTGCTGCAAACAGACACAGCTGGGAAACACCCAAAACCAGTCTGCAGTGTGCTTGTTCATGGCTGAACACAGGTGCTGGATGCAGACTGGGGCCACAATTTCACTGCAAAGCATGAATTCCTGCACACCATGGCACCAGGCTAGTGCAGGCATTCCCTAATCCCACCCCATGGATTGCCATCGCTGCTAATCCTGCACACCACAAAGTACAATTTCAATCCAATGAATCACTGTCTTGTTCATTGACATTGGTTTTACTCCTCTGACTAAGAACATTGCTTCTGAGAACCTGATGGGACATTTGAGTGGTCTCAAGCAGACATTAGATGGACAAGTGCTTCTTGAGACATCTGTCTTTCTTGTGAAGTGACTTACTGAGCAACACTGAATTCTTTCCTGAAAGGAACAGGCAAAGAAAGGAGTGAGAACAAATGAGGGTAGAAGAAATGCTTTCTGGAGACAAAATCATTTTAAAGAACTGACACTTTTGCTAAATCCATAAAGAAACAAATGGAGGGAGGGAGGAAACTCCATGTGGCTCCAGAGAAAGGGAATGGGAACCCACATTGCTCATTGGTGGGGAAGAGTGGAAGGGAGGCTCATTTTCTTAATGAAGGTCCTGCTATTGTCCAAGCACTTCTGAGTGGCCAGAGGAGGAGCTGCCTCTGTAGCCAGAGCATACAGTTACACGAATATTAGCAAATGAACTTGTTTTCCCCTTTCCCCTTTGGTTTCTACCTCAGTGCCACACAATGCCTGCTGTGATCCAGAGGAATCTGCTATTGTTCCGATGCACCTGGGTGTGAAGGGAGTCACAGGGTCTGGCAAAGGAGCCTTCCTCCCTTCCCTACTTCATCCCTTTTACCCTGGAGATAATCCCTCCTCTACTGCCTCTGGCTTCAGCCATCCAGCTCTGCATTCCTGGAATGTAGCTGGCTGGTGTTCTCCCCATCTTCCCCCTGACCTCTTAATGCCGTTTAATCTCCTGGAAGGAGAGCACTGCCCTACAAAGCAGAGTTGTTTGTTCTGTGTGTCCAAGTGCAGACTGTGACTAGGAAAAATGAACATGTTCATTTACAGCAAAAGGATTCACAACAGCAAATAAGATGGAAATTTCCATGCTGAATGAGCCAGGGAGAGAACCTAGAGAAGCCTTTCCACAGTCAGACAGGCTGCTTCAGTACATTAGTGCATTTTCCATTTGTTTCATAGCTATTTACATTAGTCCCCAGAGCACTGATTCTCTGTGGTTTGCATCAAGAGCAGAACATGAATGAATCTCTCTACTGAAGAAACACATGGAAGAGTCTTTTGTATTTTCTTAAGCTTTACACCTTTTGGTACATAAATGAAATTAAATATCCTATTTGCTGGTAAATAAAAACAAGCCATAGAAAACATAAACCCAGCTAAGCTGACAAAAGACATTCTAATTATAACAGACACAATTAGAGAGCTGTACAGAACTGCCAGGATCACTTGCTTCTAATGAAATGATTCCCTTTCCCAACAAGTGATGTTTCTGGCAGCTTATCATTTGCTGGTTTAATTGTACTAAATCATGGGTGCCACTGACTGTGGGAAAGCTCCTAAGGAAGAAGTGTAGCACTGCATTTGGAGCTGCTGGGCTCATCCTGTGTGCTCACATCACCCCTCCCAGACTGGGGGGAAGACTGGGCACAGGTACCAAACCTGTATGAACTCTGTGGGTCCTGCCAAGGTGGCTTCAACAGCTGCCTGCTTGGACAAGGAATCTGTTCAGAACAGTCACCATGACACTGTGTAGTGTTTATTGTCCAAACAGCTCAAAGACAACACAGACACGTGTTCTACCTAAAAAGTACAAGTGGGCATGGAAACAGGAGCCCAACCCCCCGAGTCACAAATCACCTGCAACAGGGTCCTGCTCTGCCTTGGTCTGGGATTACTGGGCCCCAGTGCCTGCCCTGCCTGGCACACTGGGAATGATCCTGAGGACAGCTCTGGAAGATGAGTATGCAGCTTGTGTTCGACGCTTTAAGGACATTTTGGACAGCTTTTAAGACAAAAATCAGAAGAAAGCAAGTAACAGGACATTCATAGAACCATTAAGGTTGAAAAAGACTGGTAAGATTATCAAGTCCAACCATCAGCCCAGCACCACAAGAGATGTTCTCTGTAGCACTGGATCTTCCATAATAATTCACCTTACTCTTCCCTCAAACACACATCACTACTCAGTACTACAAACCTTCCATTTGAGTCTTGGCCTTGGCTTGAAAATTGTTCCCCCTTCTCCCCACCCATTAACCCCTGAGCTGCCTGTACTACTCCTGCTACTTGTTGAGCACAGTTGCATTGTCCCAGAGTCCCTGGTGATAGCTGCTGTATTTGGTTGATGCAGGGATCAATAAAAAAGGTACATTTTGGGTAAGGCATGCAAAGTCCCACCCAGGAAAAGCAGTGGCCCCACCCTCCCACGGTGGTGTCTTACTAAGAACACTCTGTTTAGATCTTTACTACACTGCCTCAGGGTATTTGGCTAAAATCCTTCTTTTCACCATCAAGGGGAGCTTTCCCACAATGTCTTAGTATTACAGAAAACATCATTAAAACAATTCCATAATAAACAAGGCTCTCCAGTGATGTCTGATCACCAGTCACCAAGATGAGCCAGGACATACAGAATCATCCCCCCCCTCCCCGGTCAGCTAATTACTGCCAAATTCTGGTGAGCCATCAGCTGAGTGACTGTGCTTTCACAGGCATTTCAAGATATTTTACTGCTATTTTTTTGTAGCCTAACAACTGCAGATACACAACTGTGTTTGGAAAAGCCAGCAACTCCCTCACTCTAGGGTGAGAGATAATGAGTTAAAATTAAAGGCTGTTGCTGGCTCGCTAGCCCATCCCCCTTTAGCTAATCTGTCATGTAATGAAGAGAAGCACCCAGCACAGGACAGCTCGCTGCCGGCTCACTTACAGCGAGCTGATTAAGAATGTTCAACCAACAGCAGACTGCAGACCTTTCCGAGGAAAATAAATAGACTGTATGCAAATGTGTTTGTCACTTTGACAGCACGTCTCAATTAAAGGCCGCGCGGCGGCGGAGCTGCTGCAGCGCTGCGGCCGCGCTCCCTGCACCGCCCGCCCCGAGCCGGGCCCTGACCCCAGCGCATGCATGCATTTTAAACCGCTGCCAGCCGCACAATGCTGCACTCCGAGAGAGCCCTGACAATGAGAAAAAAGCCTCTTTCATCCTCTTCAGTTTAGAAGAGCTGTGAATGCACAAACAGCCCTTATTTCAGAGTTCTTGCGCCTTTTTAATTGTTCCCACCTTCTGTATTCTAGACAGAGTTAAAAGTGACATTAAAATATCTGCCTTTAATCACGAGTTAGAAGCCATCTCCCATTTATAGAGTAAATGTTGCTGCTTTTTTCCTCCCCAAAGCCTTAATCTATATTTCATAAACCTGAGCATCTTTTCCTTTTGAATGAAGGTACGATTTCATTTTTGTTTTGGCATTGGGCTACCAGGAGAAGCAGACCCGTGCCAGGATGAGGGCTGTGAGACAGCCCCACAACTGCTAAGTCAGACTGGTTTTGGGAAACCAACATTTGTAATCTGATGACAGCAGTAAGCATTTAGCCAGTGAGCCTCTCCCCACAGCCAGGGGTCAGGAAGCTGATGTGTGTTTCATTCCACACAGAAAAGTGATCATTAAAAAATTTGAAAGTGACTGTTAAAAAAACCTCATGAATTTAAATTTGCACTTACCACCCAAATATATATTTCATTAATCTACCATCATGTTTGAACCATCCATCGTTCACAAAAATCTAAAGGAAAAACTGAAAATAAATTGTGATACTATCTGATTTCTGACGGCTTCAAATGAAGTGTAACATGTCCCTGCTGGAGCTAGATGGCTGCATTCCTCCAGTAGCCCAAATTCCTCTCAACTGTAGCGGCACAGAAAGTGACAGAAAAATAAATCTCTACTGAAAATACTTAATTGGAAGAGAATGATTTTTAAAAATTATCCAAGAACTTACATTTAGCACACCGGCGAAAGTACTGAAAAAATGAATCTAATTCTGAGATGATGCAGACAACGTTGCTCTGAACACTGAACAGACCTTGGGTAGCCCCATGTAATACCTGAACAGTCAGTGCAGCCACACCAACTGGTTTCTATTCATAGACACTTCTCTAAAATGGAATTGTTTCACATTTCATCATGTTATACAATTCCTTTAAAATTACACTTTGCTTCCTTAGAAGATATCAGATATTCCCTCCTGTTTTCTGGTCAGAACAGTGTAAGGAATAGATACAGCAACAGAAAAGAGAACTGTGAACACAAATCATGTTATTTTTTGAGTCAGTCTGTACTTAATAGGGGCAAACTGATAATAAATACTGGATATTTTTCCATGGAAATCACAGCAACTACAACATTTTCTAAATAGATACTCTTCAAACCCCTCCAAACTCTCCGTTTTGCAGACATATCAAAAGAAACATTACAGGAGTAACTAACAGCTCAGCTGTCAATACTGAATACAGAGCACACTAACAAGCTATTAATTGATTTTTCCATCTTAGTTCAACGCATTTAATTTTCAGAGAATGTTCAAATGCTTTAATAGCTGGACATTCCATATTGACACTAATGATCTGGCTAGATAACAGCGGATGTTTTAAATTCTATAATTCTATAATTTAGTCCTGAGGGCTGCAGCACCTTGCATGCTAAAACAGCCACAAAATAGTTTATTAAATAGCTAAAATATTTAAGCTTCATCCCCCACTGACTTATGGTTTATTTTCCTCAAAATCTGAACAAAAGGAATCAGTAAAATCCAGAAAAATCAGGTTTTGGAATCCCTTTTAAACAGATAAAACAGAAATAAAACCAAAATAGCACAGTTCAGTGACTTAAGGTAATGAAGCGTTTGGTTTACTCATTATCATTACTTTTCCCTGAACTATTTTTGCTGAGCCACATGATTGAGAACAACTTTACACTAAGACCTACCTGACCAAAATGTACTGTGATTGGTCTTCTGTCCTCTCTTATTTTTGGGTCTTTCTTCTCAGCCAGTGGTGACGGTGCTGTCCTTGGCAGGGGCTCCTCCGGCGCTGCCGAGCACCCGTTCTCAGCAATGTCCTGTGTGGTAGGAAAAGGTGAATAGCATGGCCAGGAGCACTCCTGAGTGAGGGGAAGGTGCACAAAGGACACACTACAGGATAATGCTGACTAACAGTTTGGATGTTGGGAGAAAAACACACCAAAGTACAGAAAAGAAAACATCATTAGAATAAAACATTTCATCCATCAGAGCTTGTACACAAGCCCTCTCTCCTCCCAGCACCAGTGGTGCAAACAAGACTCTCAATAAAATGTCTGACTTGAACACGCAAAAGCCAGGAAGTGCACGTGGAGAAAAAAAACATAGCTCAGATTTTCTATTTTAGTAATGAGTTCAACAGAAGCCAAGGGACAGGGCATTCTGCTTATTGTAAACCTAAATGAACACAGTAATTTCATTAACGTTCTGCACAGAATTATCCATAGCAGAACAATTACTGGTGGAAGTGGCAAGGAGAGATGGAACTCAGAGCTTAGTTGGCTTTGCATTTCATCTTGGAGTGTGTGTGCACTGAAAATGCCTCTGGGAGAGGGTACAACACCAAGGGCTGCCCGGCAGAACACTTTTGTTTGCTTTGACATTAGTTCTCATCTCCAGAAGTGAAGTGACCCACCAGCCCGGGGGAGAGGACTTGGCAAGTGCAGGCACGGGGTGTGTAACACAGGTTTTGAAAAAGACAAAGGCCTGCAGACACCAGGAATCAGAGAAGGTGCAAAGAGTTTGAAAGTGAGTCGAGAAACAGTCTGTAACGCAGTGGGCCCCAAACCTTACATCTCTGCAACAATGCCAAGGAAATAATGCTGGGTAAATATGGAGAGAAGGCAGCACAGGCTGGAGCTCGGCAAGGCTGACCTGAGGGTGGCTGCTGCCACCGGCAGGGCTTTGATTCCCTGACCTCTGGCACGGCCGCCAGCCCCGGCTCGCTCAGGTACAATAATGAGCCGTGTAAGCTGATGGCCAATTAGAAATGGTTCCTTTGGACACACACTGACCTAATGTGTTTAGGTCAAATGAAACAAAAAGCTGGATGGACTTTCTAAGGGGCTTTGTCTGCTCCACAGAGAAGCTGAGACCCCTCTTTAGATCCAGCTGGTAGAGCAGTGGTTCCCCAATACGGGCCTAAGGATCACGGGGAATTAACAACTTGTTAAGGTCAAACTAGAGAGAAAAACTTTTTCTTCCCTCCGCCCTTCAGCTGCACAATGCCACCTTGTCTTGAAAAGGTACAACAAAGTGCTCCGAATTAGTAACAAAGAGCCCCAAAACAAGACATTGACAAGAAACCTGAGCGTTTGTCAAACTCCTGCTCCAGCTCCAGGCAGCGCCGGGCCCCCAAGGATCTGCTGAGCTCACGGCCCGCGGCAGCACCACTGCCGGCAGTGCCACTAAACACAAACCGTGTCCGTGTGTCTGGGCTGCAGCCCCAGTGCAGGACCCCGGAGCTGCCCGGGGAGAGCAGGGGCGGCTCCCGGCTCTGCTCCGGCCCTGCAGAGCCCGCCCGGGGCTGCGGCTCCAGCCGGGGCAGCGCACGGTGCTGCAGGCAACGAAAGCAAAGCACCTTCCCGGGCAAGCCCCCAAAACCAGGAAAAGGACACAAAAGTTTGGACATGAGGGCAATGGGACGAGATAAAAGATAGAGAGATTAAGCCATTAAGCAAAATCCCCTCAGATGTGCAACGATCACTGCAAATCCTTGAGCTTTTATTGCTATAGATTGCCTCTACTTCTCTGATGATATAATTGCATACAAAATATAACGTGTTCCTAAAGCCTATTTCCACTGCGTTTGGTGCACAGACTTGCAATGAAACCACAATACATTTTCTACAAACTGCTTAATAAAATACAAGAATTACATTATTAGATGCCTTTCTATTTTTTAACATCCCCAAAAGGCAAACAAATAATCAATACAGCTTCACTTATCAAAGTAAAATCTGCTTCACAAAAGTTTGTTTTCTATCTTCAATGAAAACACATTTGAGTTAAAAAAACATTAAATTTTGTAATGGACTGGAAATACTAGCCAGAGAGGAGCAAAACACAGTCAAAATGTCTTAAACACTGTGCAGGTTGTACTATAAAGCTCTAAATGAGTTGTTTCTAGAATACCAGGCATTAACTAGAGCTACACAGGGCTCTAGTAACTAAAATAGTGTTGAATATATTAATGCCAAGTGCCCAACCATTTATATAAATTGTCTTAGCCAGAGCTTTCAGTAAGCTCCATTCTCCTGACTGAAAGTTGAGGATGGTACCATTCATATTCCTCCTTCTTCCTAATTCTATGCAGTTAAGCTTCAAATGAGCCACTAACTGAGGGACTTGACCACCATAGTCTGTTGGTGAGATGGAAAAAGGCAGCCTTTGCAAAAAAAAAAAAAAAAAAAAAAAAAAAGGGAAATGAAAAAAAAAAAAAGAGGAAAAAAAAGAAAAAAAAACTGCATCACATATAAAATAAAGCTACCAGGCTGTATCTATTAACAATTATTTGCTCTCACTCATAAGAATCCTCTGAAAACTATTTCTGTTGCTTTGAAATACTGCACCACAAATGAACAAGGGATGGAAATAGAGCACCATTCAATCTCCACTATCATATTAAAGAAGGACCTTACACACACCACAGTGACCTCTCAACAGGTCAATCCTGCATTTCTCATTTGCAATTCAAACCCAAGACTGGAGCAGACCAAGGGCAAAATGGGCTCTTGATTATATTTAAGAGGTCACCATTGCTATGCAGAGTTGGAGGAAGCAGAACCTCCAGCTTTATTGCATTTTTAAATTCTATCTTACACAGAAGCTGCTCAGATTTGGCAGCAAAAACTGGAAAAGGGATGTTTATATTTGACTTTTCCTTACCAGGGGCCTGCATACTTTCTATATTAATAATGGAAAATAGTATGTGAAAATGCAGTAGATAGTAAGTTCAGTTTAAAGATAACCTTAGGTTACTCTTAGAAGATGAAAGACTAGCATCCCAAATTTGGCAAAAAGTATTTAATGATAGCAGAATGTCAGACAGTTAACACTCACACATGCTAGTGAGGAAAGACAGGATAAATACAATACATAAAAACTGGGGAGGATGCATTAATGGACCTGTGCATAACAGACCCATAATAGAGCAGTACAGACATTTAGATTAAAAATAAGGGTGACCAAAACAATGTTTGCTGTTTTTATCACTTTTAACAGAGCAATCCCTAATTTTAGTAAGCTCCCTACCTGCATTCACATGGAGAAGAGAATGGGATAGAAAAGGATAGAATAATAAAGGAAGGAGAGGTAGAGCAGTGTATGTCAATTACTCACAGCTATCTTTTAAGCTCTTGTGAAAGCCTGTGTTGAACAATCATGTTTAAGCATCTCACTTAGAGATACACCACATAAGGAAGGTGAAACAAAATTGGGCCATTTAGTTGTAAATGTTATGTGTGTTTTTTAGAGACATTTGCTGCTTGACAGACCAGGAAGACAACAATAATAATAAAACAAAGCAATGACTGAACGAGGCTTTTCTCAGCCTCCTATACAAATGTCACACACAGCACACAATTCTATTAGCATTTAAAATGCAGGAAAAAATCTGGTCATGTTACACAGCTTCAACTGCTTTAGAAACACACACAAGAAGGCCAAAGATTTTATTACTTAGAGAGGTTATGTCCAGAAGTGAAACACATGGAAAGACATGAAGAAATAAGTTTTCAAGAAAACTGCTTCATGCTTCTATTGTTTTCAAATTACACCTACAGTGGTCATATACAATGTAGAGTAATAAAATAAAATAAGATAGAAGGATCTGAAGCAACTTTCTGTTCCCTGAGATTCTGCAGTGTGTGTGCAGTGCTGAGAGAGGGGAGGGAGCAGCAGCTGGAATGCACACAGGCAATCCCTCACCTCACAGCTCGGCTGCACAGAAACCCCTCTGGAGGAACAGGCTGGGGACAGACTCAGGTCTGCTCACCAACATTTGCAGCCCTAACTTCAGAGGATGGTTTAGAAATTTAGAGAAGAAATTTACAGAGAGAGCACAGATTAAAAAAAAAACCCCACCCAAACTCCTCTGCAACAAAGTGAATACAAATTTCTGAATAAGAACTTCAGCTCTCTCAGCAGGTCAGCTGCCTTGCTCCATGGCTCTGAGAGCTCATGCACAGAATAAAGGCAGCATCTGAATAACCCAGGGTAGCTCTGCTCATGAGGTGTGTGCCAGAGTGACCATACCTGTGGTTTGAAAGGAGCAGTTGGGATAGGACAGCACATCCCTCAAACACAGAGGAGCAGCTGGGAATTGTGCTGTTTACAAACACACCCACACAGATCTGGGAAGCAACAAACAATTTGACTGTTTTTTCCTGCAATAATTCCGATTGGCAATGGACACCAGCTCTAATATTCCTTCCTGTCTGAACTTTGCAGCAGACATTCAAGACATGCAGAAATACCCTTCCCCAATGGCAGACAAACACGATGCTATTTTTCCTGACCGATTTCTGCAAAAATAACAACAATTTGCCATTTGCAGGAAGTTCACTGCCAGGACTGTAGGGAAGTGCTCCCAGCCCACATGCAGTCCCCTCACACAGTGCTCCAGCACGAAGGACAGGAGCAGGACTACTCCAAGCAGAACACTCAATTTTCTGGCTTTTGTGGGTTTAAGTCAGAGCTTTCATGTATTTGAAGACATTTTTTTGTCTGTGAATATTTATAAGTGTGAAAAATCCAGGACAGCTGGTAATGCATTTTGAAGTGTGCTAACAACACTGTATCAAACAGCTTCCTATTGATCACATCATGCTTTCAGTGGCTAAGGATTTCAGACGTGATGCTTATACATTTTGAATAAGAACTTCAAGTACCTTTTGCTTCAAGCGGTTTTTCACTTCTTTTATTCCCATTTTTGCATGATCTTTTGCCTGCATGAAAAATTAATTTAAGTTAAAACTCCCTTCTATTTCCAGCAGTGACAAAGTTTGTTTTTAGTTAATAAAAATGGCAATAAAAAATGTAACAGGTTACTGAAAACACATTAAAGCAAACAGAAAGCTGAAAAGACCCCAAATAAACAAAAAACACCACCCCATCTTTGTTGCAAAATTTTTGTTTTCCCTGTTTTGAAGCCACAGACATCTTTCAGCTTTTTGCATTCCACAGGTTTAGTGTTCCCCAGTAAGTATTTGTCTTTGCTATAAACTTCTATTCTTCCACACTGGCAGTGAGGCTGCCAACTCTCCTCACAGTGCTCTGGATGCCAGTTCCATTTAGTAGAGCCAATCTCATTCTAGTCCTCTCTCTCAGGCTGGAGGAAGGCAGGAAAAATCCAAAGTTTGAATGGTTATCTCAATGCTTTTTGCAGCATTATTTCCCAGAACTGAGCATATAAGAAATCCTCACATGTTTCTGTGCTGTTTGATCTGGCAGAGTGGAGCTGGCAGCCACACACGATAGCACAGCAACACACCAGCTGTTTGTTAACAGCACTGAAAACACTTCCATTTAAAGAATAACTCAGTAAGTTGGGCTCTAAATAAGCAGGTATAAGAAATCTCTAGGGAAAATTAATTGACATTTAGAAAAGATGGAAACAATTTGGAAAATGAGAGGATTCCCTTCTTTCGATGAAGCTGCAAGCAGGGAAAGCTGAGGTAACAATGATTTCCAACAGAGCAATGATGAGATGGTAGAGCTGCCTAGCAGAGCACACAGGCACTGTTTCCCAGAAAGAGTTCTGTGTAATAAATGGAATTTATCATCTGTACTTTCAAAAGAAATCACAAGTTCCCATTGTCCTTTGCCTTTCAATTGAGTTTAAATTTCAAAATGACTTTTTCATTTAAATTTGAAATTTGAATGAATGTATATTTTGAGTAATTTTCTGAGTCCAATAAAAATGGATGTAAGTCTTGAGTCTCATTTGAAAGGTTAAAACAGACTTGTAATTAGACTCTCATCTCAGTAGTAAGCCAGTACTCCATACTTACAAACTTATAGACAGTCTTCATGGCAGGGTTAGCCTTGGTCTTTACTGTGTTTAAAATGGCTCCACTTCCTTTCTGTAATTATAGTAACAAGGGAAGAAATGTTATCTTTAAAGCAAACAGCAATCTAAAATCCACCATTCTTAACTTAAAATAACAGAGCATGAACTATCCTTATTAGCAGGGCTGAGTATGAAAAGGTCAGATTTAAAGAAAAAGAGCCAAGGAAAACCACGCTGAATGTGGTTTTAGTTTTGCCCAGTTCTGAGTTGAATACAGCACTTGTCCAAGGGACAATATGGGTGCCTCCCAAGAGCACTTGTCTTACATGTCTCACAAACTGTGTCTGTGCTTCTACTCATCTCAGGGGCGTCCTGCACCTTCTGTTGAAATCCTAACCAAGATTAAGACACCAGTATCCTGAGCAGCACTGAATGTCTGAGCCAGAGACTCCACCTCAGGACAGCCTGTACATTCAATCTGAAGAGGGGAGGTCTGTTTTTACTTTGCTCTTTTCCTTTCCCTCATCCCACAGTCCTGCTTATCACACACATGGTGTGTCTTTAAGATACAAGCAGTTGACAGAGGGATAAACTGAGGGAAAGTGAAATCTAATTCCAGTCACAAACATGAATTCTAGAACAGCTGAATTTCATGTGATTAACATAATCAAAATTATGAGCCAGTGATACATCCACTGCAATGATCTGTTCATCAGGTTGGTGTTTTACACCCCTGCCATGCACCACAGACTATTGCTGTACAGCATCTTAGCAAGAAACACAGGAGAAGGGCAAAATCCAAGGAATTAAACCCTGCCTAATGTTTTATTTCCTACTTTCAATGCAAAATTATATTTCCAGAGATCAAATTTGATTACGTGCAATCAGATGTAAACAGCTTTAAGATTTACTGTCTCTGTCATTACATGAAAATCTCCAATGGGCTCAGGGTGTCTGGCAGGATCTCATGTGCTTACCCTCACTGTGGACAGCCACTGGTGGTACAGTTTGTCACTACCTACAGAGAACCAAAGACACAAACAAACAGATTGTAACTCTCTGCTGAATAGAAACACCAGCTCAAAATGTGAAGTGTTGACACTTAATAGTTTTGGAGCATGGACAGAAAAGGACAGCCAGCCTTTCAAGAAAAAATATAACATTGAAGAGAGATTTACACTCTCGTGTTTTATCTGTGTTGTCTCAGACATTTGAGAACACAGATGTTTTAAGTTCACTAAAAGAAATCTGAGGTGGTTCTGGGTAAAGCTAAGATTTTTCCCCAATGCAAGAACTCCTTTAGTTGTACTTTATTAGTGGTAATGCTGAGGTATTTTAAGACTGAACAGGCATTACTCAGACTACAATACATTACTCAAAGTTCCTGACAAAGGAAAGAACAAAATTTAAGACATTTCAGGCTGCTAGGATCACTAAACCTCAGTTATTAGCTGGCAGCAATGACCAATTACATCATGATAACCCAATGGTAACCCATAAACCAACAAAAGTGCCTGAAATTCCCTTAAAATATTTCTTACCTGCATATTCTCCCATATTTATCTCCTCTTCAAACACGTCACTGAAGCCTTCTCCAGAGTTCAGCAGGTCCAGACGTCCATCAATGAACTGCATCAGCATTAAAAGACAGAAACACATCAACCATCCCATTCTTCATCTTTTCAGAAAGACTTTATCCTTCATTAGCTGGAATGACCTCTATGTTTGCATTGGGCAGGGTCTCAATGAAAATACCACCCAAACTGACACGATGCTGACCACTGCCCAAAGGTGTGTGACTCTGCTAAAAACCAGCATTTGTGTTGGGCTTACACACCCATGCTTTCAGCTCCCTAAAGCAGTAGTTGTACATGCAACAGTAATATGCTTCCTGGGCAAAGTTTACAGGAGATATTTTGGGTCTTGGTATGCTCAGACCTGGAGCTCAGAGACCATGACTGGGAAAACCCATCCACCTTTCAATACACAGAAAGCCTCAGCACCTGAGTGTGAGAGAAGCCAGCAAGCAGGAGTTGAGGTGCTGCACTATAGGATCAAGAGATAAAGGAACAGCTCCCCAGAGCCCAGGTGGATGGTTCCAGAAGTGCTTGCCCATGGATGACAGGGGCAGTACCTGCTTGAAGAGCTGCAGCTGGATGGCATTCTGCAGGAACTGCCTCATCACAGACGAGCGGTGCGACACGAACGCCTCCTCACAGAAAGTGATGGGCTCACCCTGGAGAATCAGAGCATTCAACACTCAAACAGCCTGGACTGAGCCCCTCTGAATCCACTGCCTGCACCTGACCTCCTTCCCCTCCAAAGTAAACAGGGAAGGAACACAGGCCTTACCTAGCACTGACCACACTTTACTTTATTTGCAGGTGCCAACCACAGGAAGGAAAAACAGGCTGGAAAATTGCAGATCATCAAAAAACCCAGAGTGGCTTTACACACATTTTGCTAAAGGTGAAGAACTCTTGATCATTCAAACATTCAAAATACTTATATTACTTACTGTTCCCAAAATATGACACACAGTCATGTGAATTCTGTATATTCTGCTTATCTGCCTCATCAGAGCCAGCACAAGCAGGCCAGGAATGTCCACTCTGTTCTCTCCACAGTTCTGAAAAACTCATATGGGAGGAGTGGAATTTCCCTTTTTCACAATCTTGTTGGCAAAAGACAGAAATTTTTTTGCAACTCCATTTTAATCTGATTTTAATGAGTTATGGTAATGCTAAAGTCTGTTGTGTATCTGCCATAAGGGCACCAATTTCTTCCACACTTCTACAAATACACTACATAGCAAGCAAATACATTTATTGAATTAAAAACAAGTAACAAAGAAGGACTAAATTATACTGATGTGTAATTATTATGGATGCTCATACAAAATTTTTTTGGCCTCTTCACCTGTTGAGTATTCAAAATTAACATTAGATAGCAATAAGTCTTAAAGCACCCCCTTTAAAAGCATGGCATCATTCTATTTCTGAAAGCTTTAAATGAGTAATCTCATTTACCACTGGCTGTGTAAAATCAAGACAACAGGCTGCTAAAAAGACTGACGACAAGGATCAATTGCAAGTGTCTGTGTAAGCACAGGATGGGTCTTCTTGACAGAGGGAAGAAGTCACTTTCTTAGGGGAGTTTATGTCACCTCTCACTTGAGCCAGTGAATTTCCATGGATTTAGGAAAAAAAAAAAAAAAAAGCAAAAAAAAAAAAAAGCAGGTTTCTTAAGTGACAGCTACAGTTTCAGGGTAATTTATTTTTAAAACAATAACCTGTTTTTGATTTACTCTTTTTACAGGGAAAGCCAAAATCATGCTTTCCAGGCAAGAAGTGTGAGTGTGAAAAAACCACTTTTTTCCTCTTCACTGTGGCTTTGCTCTCATCAGAATAAAGAACTATTAGACACTTCATCAAAAAATGAAATGTTTGGAGAAACAGGTCTGGCTGGTATGTGTGTGTATGACACTTGTGCCAGTCTCCAGGACACACATGACAAAGATTCTGGCTCCAAAGCCAAGGTGTGCACTGTCTGAAAGGTTTTACTGCATTTAAATAACTAACAGCTGTCATCTACTTGACCAGTATGAAACAGGCTTTCCCATTAACTTCAGATACTGGAACATAACAAAGGATCCCTGAAAAATATTTTAAACTTGTCAGAGAAATCTGAGTGAAAAGAGCTGGGAGGAATGGGTAAAGAGAAATGCAGGTGAGTTCAGTAGCACGGACATTCATCCAAGGAAGGTTTAGCTTCTGTTTAATCTTCACTTAAAAATCCTTCAAAGGAAACAAGCAGCCCTTCCTATCACCTAGAAGAATGTGAAATTCCCCCCCTGGCCAGAGCAGAGCACGGACACCCTGGGATGAGCTGTGCCCTGCTGCTCCTCCAGCAGCTCCTCCTGTGCCCCAGCCACACACACCCTGCAGCTGGGGCAGCAGCAGTGGCAGCATACTTCCTTCCCAAAGTACTAATGATTGAGTTTGTTCATTAGCTTGATTAGACCTTTTGACTTCTTAAGAGACAATTCAGGCTCAACGGCTGCTGATGACAGAAGAAACTTTAATCACCGAGGTCAAGCGTGATCTTTGCAGCTCAGAATGCATTAGTGCCTTCCACCCTCGCTGACCTCCCCGAGCTGCACACACCGTTCCACCCCCAGCCACGGCTCCAGGACAAAAAAGACAAGCTGGACAATAAGACTGTTTTCCTGACAGGTCTGGTTAACTGTAAATTATAAAGCTAATCAGCTCTGCTTTTACTGACAAATGACATGATACACGAGGGGACACCCAAAGAACTGCAGATATGGTGTGAAATAAATGGTCTTGTTTGCATATGAAACAATTTAAATAACTTGGCCTGAAAAACTCATAAACTCCTAAACTTGTTGGTTCCAACAATTAAAATTTAGGCCTTGATTCATCAACACCTTAAATATCCATTAATCCCCTTTCTAACTGCCAATGCCTAACAGAGGCTAAAACACTGCACTGCAAAGGCTCTAAATGTGTGCACAATATGACTTGATCTGTAATATTACAGATAATTCACATCTATTTCAAGATTGGATAGCAGAATTATTTTTATTACAAAAAACATACACATTTAATCTGTAATCTTAACACAAAAGGCAAAACTTTAAAATACGGGTTTAAGATTTCAGATGCACTGAAAAAATAGGTGGCTTTTCTTTATGTCTTTGCAAATCTCCCTTTATATGACTATTTTATATTCATCCGGCATAATGAAGTTCATCAGGGCAGTGCTGCATCTCATGACCCCTGAAAAAGCTGAAAAGTTCCAGCCCACATCTGATCTGTTGCCAGACCTATTTTTAAATTGGAATTCTGTTACATTCTAAAACAATGCTTAAAACTACTAAAGGCAGCAACTGGAAAGCAAAAGGACTCTAGGGCTTATTTCAGACTGTTCTAGAGTTTCAGGAAACCAGCTGTTTTGTTTCAAGAAGCCATAATACAAATTAAAAGATAAATCCCAATTTTGTTTAGTTACACTGTAAAAAATTTCACCATGATCCCTCATATTTTAAGGAAATCACTCTTCCTCAGCTCAATGGTAATGACAAGAACTTTCAGAGTGAGTATAAAGGAGAAAAATATGTGGGACAGAAGACAGCTCAGTTGAGAGAAGGACATGGAGGAAGGGACAGAGCAACACAAAGGATGCTTCTGGAAAGACATGGGAGCTCAGAGAATCCATGGAAATCCAACTATTCTCACTCCTGCAGGAGTGTGCTCCTGGGTAACATGCTTTGAAGGCAGCAGACAAACTGCAAGTCCAGTGGCACTGCAGCACCCCGAGTACACAGCAAACCAAGGGCTGCAAGCCAGTCATGTATCACTAGGCCATTATCAGCTGATGCTGCAAATAACCACACCCTGTACTGACAATGGCAAAGAAAAGCCAGCAGGAATATTCCAGGACTCATCAACCTTAATTCCATCCAGAATGAAAAAGCAAAAGGGGAGAATGATCTGGATATATACGTGTCTATGGCAGGTACAGCAGCTACCAAAGGCAAGGCACTGCTCTGCAGACCTTTCCAGAACTGGGACTGCAATGTCAGGGAAAGATTGGCTTATCACAGCTGAAGAAGGATCATCAGCAAACCAGCGGGATTCCATAAAGAAAACCTGCAATTGGTGACAGACAGCTGATAGGACATTGGCTCACTCAGCTTGCAATTGCACTGACAAATAACCTCCCATAACCAGTCCATACATTCAGCCAAGAGAGCTCTTTGCATCCACCTCAGCCATAATGGGATCCAGAAAGCAGAGATCAAACTCTGCACATTAAGCAAACGATACCAGAGCTTTATTAGCATCTCAAGATGCAGCTCAGGAACAAAGAAATCGTGTTCAGAGATTTGACCACATGCTTTCTAAAGAAAACTACATTCAGGTTTTGTTCAAAAAGAGACTCCCAGTTCTGAGAAATGAATATTGCCTAGTGCAATCTTGAGAAGCATTTTACAGCCACGTATTACGAATGCACACTGCACTGCCCGAACACGCAGTGTCTCATCTAAGAGCTCAGCTCCATCACCAGCTCCATTTCAGACATTTTTTCTGGTTCCTCACTACAGGATACAGCCTCTGGTAGAGACACAGCACAAGGGCACAAAACCAACCTCAAATAAAAGACAAAATTGTCAAGAAATGTGTAACCAAATAAAAGTTCCATGACAGAGAGATGGTTTTGCTGCTTCTTTCAAACTGTGTTAGTTCATCAGGATACCTGACGTTTTCATGTTAGACCAAGTAAAATGACACACACTCATACTCACAACTACTGAAAGCACTTCACTGTAATGAAGCCAGCTTTCCAAGTGTTTATTTGGCTGATTCCAGCCACTGCCTGCCCCGATTTCATCACCTACAGCAGCCAGACACCTTCTACCCCTAAGCAGCTGTTGCAGCTTCCTAGCTGGAACTCAAGCAACAAGCCTGGCACATGAAGTGCAAAGAAGCCAGCAAGAAAGTATTTAGGGCTGGGAGGAAAAAGAAAGGAAAAAAAAAAATCACCATTTCACAGATCAAGAATAGAAGCATGAAAATAATAAGTAACTTGTACACGGTCACAAAAGTCTCTGGCAGAGCCAGGGAAAAGAACCGAAATTTCTTTAATCCCTGCTCAGTCCCTTAAATACAAGGCTATTCTTCCTCTTCCTACTTGATATTGTGTCAATGCAGGAGTGTAGGTGTTGAAAGACTAACAAAAGGAAAGTAATAGTATGGTATTATGAGCTGAGAAACCTAATCTTTATCAGATACAGCAAATCTCTATGATGCTGCCTGCACTGGGAACTCTCTCTTTGTCCTGAATATGCTTTAAATTACTGGTATAATGTGTACTGGATATTGTTCCACTCTTATATTTATTCCACAAAAACCCCTGTGGCCCGCATGCGATTTTATCATTAGCTGGCAAGGTAATTTCAGGGCCTGGTTCTGCAATCATTCCATGAGCAATGCTCCCATTGAAGCTGGGACGTTCAGCATGCAAAGCAGCTGCCAATTCAGGGTCCCTGCAATGAAAAGGCCTTTTTCTATTTTAACTATTGTGGAATATTAGTGACAATACAGAAGAGGAGAAAAATTGCAGTGCAATTCTTTATATGAGTTATTTTATACTATGACAAAATATAAAAGTGTGCTTGGAAAAACAATCTACACAAAGTATTGCCTATCAGATAAACCACCAGCTATTTTTGCCTCATTTATTAAGAGTCAATAGAATACAAAGTATTCTGTTAAAGTAGGAAAAAAAAGTCCCTGCAGAAGTAACAAATCGTTGGCCAAGATTTACAAATAACCAACATGCTTCAAGATCAGAAATGTTAATATTTTGCTTCCTTTTGATTTCTTACATACATGTCAAAATTCCAAACTCATCCAAATCAATGAGGTTTCCAGATAAATATGTTGAAAATATATTTTTGTGCATAATGTAAATGATTCCTTTGCCTCAAGATCCCCAAAACCATATTCAATAAACAGCTATTTTGAAGAGCAAGATATTTTACTATGAGATATAGATCCTGATATAGATGCAAAAGGAGAACAAACTGTTTTTAACTTCACTAAAGCAACATGAGAGAAGCCTTAGTCATAAAGAGAGGTCATAAAATCCCACTCTCTTAGCTAAGTAACAAACCCCCTGACTCTATAAATAAAATGGATATAATGAAATTAATTTTGTACTGAGCTAGACACAGCCAATCTCTGGCAGATCCAGTGACGTACATGATGTAAGAACATGGCCTGCAGCACTCCCTCCTTCAGAGAAAGTGGCAAAGGGAATCCACAGCAGAACTACCAAGGGTGGATCTGTCCTCGTGTTCTGCCACTCCATAACTTGAGGCAGCCTCAGCTACTGCCATGGAAAAACACAGCCAGAAAAGACTCACCTGAGGGCAGATGCTGTCCCCTGAGAGGTCACCAGGGGCCCTGGATTAGGAACACTGGGAAAAGGTTCCACTGCCTCCTGCCTGAGTCACGTACAGGTCTCTGGGGAAACTCACATGGTCAATGATGAAGTCATCCATGCACACACACACACACACACACACACGTGTGTGCTCACTGTTATTTACCACTGAGGTGAGACTGGAACTCAGTAACTTTGGCTACTACACTCTCAGAGATGCCACAGCATCCACTCCTGGGGACAGCTGGATCCTGCCACTCCAAAGCCACTTGCATTTGCACTGCTTGTCCCAGAGCACCCGTCTGTTCTATGCCTGCCAAGGCACTCCAGGGGGAGAGCTGAGCCATCAGGACACAACTGCACAAAATGCCTTTCCTCAGGGATGGAGGAGAGTAAAGGAAAGCATTTTCCTTTTAAAATAAATGAGAACTTTTCACTCTCCTTTTACCATTTTGTCACGTATTATCAGAAAGAGGAACAGATTTTACCTCATGAGAAGGCAAGACACAGAAAACACCACATCAGTATAATCATCAATGCTGCTGTTCTTCTATCACTTCCATCAGAGCTCCTCGACCACTAAAAGACTCACACAATAAGCTGAGGATCCAGACATATTAGAAAGTATCATTTTTATAGGTAGATTTGATTTCATTTTCCCAGGCTCTCCTGTACAGCACCTCACAGCTTGCAGCTCTTATTTAAATCCTTTAAGAAACCTCGCCTCTGAGAGCCTGGGTAATGCTGGGTTTTCCAAGCAGTTAGTGCCAGATGTGTGATCTGTCTCAGTCCCCCAGTTCCACCCTGGTACGTTCATAAACAGAAGTTGCATCCAGTGTGAGGACAAAGAGGATGCAGACTTTTCCTCGCTCTGCTCTCCCCACACACTCTGCCCTGTCCATGAATTGTGCATTCCTGCAAACCCACGGCTCTCGCCGCGGTGTGCAGCAAGTGGAATCATGTCCGGATCGGCCACATGGCTCCTCCCAACTCCCATCCTATTGCAAGACATTTTTGACATGGAAACCATGCAAAATTCCCAACTCCTTTGTGAGGGGGAAAGCGCCACCTAATTAGAGCCCATGTGCAGGGGAGCATCTGGCGGGGAGCAGCGGCCGGGCGGCTCCCGGAGCTGCCGCGGAGCGCGGGCGGCAGTGCCCAGGGCCGGGGCGGGGGCCAGCTGCTCGGCTGCGCTCTGACAGCCAGCAGATGGGCAGGGACTGCGGATCCGCGCGCCCTCACGGATCCGCTGCAGCTTGGACAAATGCTTCTCATCTGCCCTGGAACCTCCGGCTTCCACCGAGGGAACGGAACTGAACCTGCCACGCAGTGCATCCATCCCATTTGTGCCATGAGACGTGAAGCAGCAACAACTGGTAAAACATGATGCAAATATTAAAAAAAAACCCCACTCATTTTGAGGCTTTTTTTGGCATTCAGTTCAAATTGCATTCTTGGAAAAATGCACAGGAATTTCTGTGATTCACATAGTGCGTGATTCCATCGCGGCTGGGGGAGCTTGATGCTGTTTTAATTATCAATAAAGTAAAACTAATGATGTTCCCCTTCACATGCCAAAGAATTGTTCATAATAATAATAAAAAAATTGTTAATAATGATGTCTCTTATTGTGGTGACCTCACAGCTCGGATACCCTATTTTCAGTTAATAGTTTTCAGTTACATGAATACATGTTTTTTGTTCCAAATTCCTTTTTTAATTGAAAGGCTTCTGTTCACATTAGCTCAGCAGCCTGCTAAGAGCACCTTCAAGGGAAACAGAGTTGACTAAAATGCACCAAATCTCATCACTTTGGCTGGAAAGCCCATTCATTCACACTGGCACTGCCCATGCCTTGTTGGACGCACATCATCTTCTACTCATTTTAGAAGATGGATTTTCCAGGAAAACATTTTTTCTTGCCTGAAACTCCCTCAGAAGGATGCCCAGCTTGTGAGTGCAGATGCCTGCGGCCTCGGACCATCCTGCAGCCCAATATTCACCTTCCACAGGGCAGAGTGCTGCACGGAACCGACCAACAGCAATTCCTGTCAGTGCCCCATGGCTGCTGGGAATGCTCACAGCAGGCACTGCCTGCAGGAACTTCAGGAATGCTGGCTACTGAGGAAACAGTTCCTAACAACCAACCAGCTCTGACTGTAGACATGGGTACAACACTGGGACACAAACACACACACACAAAATGCTACAGAGCTGCCTCAGCAGCACAGCGAATAACCAATAACGGTCTGAATTTCCCAAAGTCCACACCACATATTGACCAGGAATTGCTACGGTTCAGAATCACCCTGAACACTTCATTAGCACAGTTACTGCCTGCTCCATTGATCACTACAAGTGTATTTCCCCATGTTTCCATTTTAGCAGCACTAAATTACATTGCTTCAAACACAGAAGTTGCTCATTTAAAGAATGGGACTTGCCTAGTGCTGCTCTGAGTCCTACTATTGCTTTATTTGACATGCAACAGGAATTTCTGCTCATTTTTCAGGATTAAACAAAATACTCAGAAAGTTTTAAAAACATTTTAATCACATACAAACTGTGTCCCCACCAGATCAGATCCAACTTAATGAAGCATTAAATTTGCAAGTGCCTGTCTTTCCACCCTCTGTAAATACCCACAAAGGTTCAAGGCAGCTCTGCTGCTGCTAAAGGGTTAATGCTTGGTGCTGTGGTCACTGTAAATAAGCAGTTTTGGAAGCAATATTGCTGTCAGACACACAACACTTTGCAGGTGTGGGCAATAATTAAAGGTTTCAGCACATCTACCTGGGTGAAGTATTTTTACCTCCTATTCTGAGGAGGAAGCCCTCTCTGTGGAGAGCAGAAGAGCTCATTAATGAGGCTAATTAGGTGTAAAGGGGGTAGAGTCTGGCATCAGCTGCAGCTTATAGAAGCTAATCATTAAGCTCTGTAATCTCTACCCCAGAACAGCAGATGATCATGTTCCTAGGTGACTGATGTTGCTAAGAAAATTTCCAGCACCTGAGTACCTGACCAAATACTTTTTGGTGAGACTGAAAATCCCCTTAACCCTCTCTGTGCCAGACAGCACAGTTGATATAATTTATTCACTCCTCAATTTTCTAACAATGAATATCCAATGAGATTCAAAATTGGCATGAGGCCTTTAACGTGATTTATTTCAGAATTAAAAAAACAAAAAAAATCAATGCTACCAACAGCTTCTGGAAAGGAAGGGCACAAAATAAGGGCTGATAGAGCAGCACAAAAGAATAGCATAAACAGGAGCAGTAATGCTTGAAAAAGACTGACCACATGTATCTCCTGAAGGTTTCTGAGTTCTCTGTGTAATTTCTTTGCATAGAGTACTGAGGGTACTTACAATACCATGGGGATGAAAGCCTTGTTAATAAATATGTAAAATAAGGATTTCATTGTACTCACCTAATTTGAAATGAGAAAAAGGACATAATTTCCATGGAGAGAGAATACATGGAGGCAGAGCTTAATCTGGAACTTGTTTTATAAAATGAATTGCAAAAATAGCAAACTACTGCAGCACCTCAACATGAATTCTTGAGTTCATCAGGCGGAACAGAACCTTTTCTGTCAACCTGTTATCTTTTTTTCTCCAACTAAGCAGCAGATTTGAATCAAAGATTTTTAAGATTCAATTTCATTTCAACAAGAAATAGAATATTTGCTATGTCCATGTTACCTGTGGACTTGGAGATGCACAGACTAAATAACATAAATTGCTCAGAGTGCCAGTGGCTCTTGCTGCCATCAGGATTCAGATAAGCCACACTGCTAATCTATGAGTTCTCTGAGCATCAACAGAAAAAATATCTCCAATGGTAACTAGAACCTTGTCTTACAATACAGATGTCAGATGAATGAATTGGGTGATAAAATTGCTTTGTAGCCAGCATCCCATTATATTTAATAATTCTGAACAGACTGTAAAGAGCAAACCCCATTTGGCAATAGAGCTTTTACAAATGCCCTGAGCTAAGCCCCTTGCCCAGCAGTGAAACCCTTCAGCATCCCCTGCCCTAGAAGAACACACAAGGAGTTTTTGGACAGGTCCAGAAGTGCTCCTTAAGGGGGCGTTTGCATATCAAACAAAACTGAACCAAGGCTTCTCCCAAGTATCTCTCCAAATTCCCCCAAACCAATACAAGTTGCCTCAGTATCACTTGATTAAGTGCTTGGCAGGGTTATTGTCTATCCTACACAGAAAACTCCTTGTTTCTTTTGAATCTTTGCTGCTACAAACCCCACTTGACTGCCTGTGGTTTCTTATACTGGAAGAAACAATGAGGAGTCACTCCTGATCTTCCTCCAAACTGTCAGCAAGACCTCTCCCTACAATAATGCCACAAAACTGACCGACATTCAAAGTATCCCTGCTACTCAAATAAGCAGGCTGGACATCCCACATCCTGTGGGGAAAATGTGCACTGGTGTCTGTAAGTAAGAGGCAAGAGTATCCAGCAGACGGGTAAGTACAAGTGTCTGAATTAACCAGAGGGAAGGGCAAACCAGAACTACATTGCAGTATCAGCAACAGTAACAACCTTTGTTTCCCTGAAGTCTAACTCCCCACCACGACCAGATACGTGACAAAAGCTGGTCTGCAGAGACAGCAAACTGTCCAGAGGAGTGATTCCAAGATGTGGCACTATTTCTGTGCTACTTTCCTGTTCCTGAGACATGCTCCATTGTTCCTTAGCCATGCAGACCCTTCATTTCAGTAATTAGCTGTCAGCACGGCCCGACAGCAACTTGGTATTGTCTGCTCAAATTGTATTAATGAAATGCATTCCACTAAATGTCCTGAATGCACATCTGTAATTGTGTAACATGGAGAGGCTGGAGACGGGGGCAAACTGCAGCTTCTAAACAGGGCACTGCGATCAAGCACATTAATCTGTTATTTCTTAGGGATTTGACAACCAATTAATACTACAGGGATGCCTATACAGCAATAAGAACCAGTGATCCAACATCCAACAGTATAAGCTGTGCCTACCATTTGTGACACAACATCCTTAAAGGCAAAGACACAAGAACTACAGGTTGCAGCAGTGCACAAGCCCTTTCTGTATTTAAAGATTCGGCATCTGTACGTTGAAACCTAAATGTAGAACACTCAGCGTGTGCACCACACTAAGGAAAATCAAACCCCAAGATCCTTATCAAACATGTAAGTAAGTTTTTGATGTTCTTGAAGAATACAAAATTCAATTGATGAGCCCTTGTAAACTGATCCTTGTCAGTCAAGACACTGCAGCATTTTCTGTTTCACGTTTTCCATCACCAAAGACTTTTCCAAAGAAAGGGCTTGGACAAGATAAAAAAAGAGAAACAAGAAAAACACATAATAAAGATATCCTGTGGGTATAATAATCTTTGGAAAACTTTCATGTCATTTCTGACTGCAAAATTGCTATTAACATTTAATTAAAATTGAGCACAATAAGCTATGACAAGATAATGGCTGGGAAACGTGGCTTTAGGGCAGAGTGAGGATATCTGGAACTCCAGCTGGATGTGATGCTTTATTTTTGGTTATATTTGGCAACTATTGAGATTTCTGAAGCACAATATAATTATAATGATCTACAGAAATTCACAGAAGAGAAAAGAACAACACTGTATTTCAGTTACCTCAGGATCTGTAACATATGTCAAATAAATCAGAGATTTTTAGGACCCCAGTTCCACCTAACCCTTAATTTCATTTATGTTTACACCTACACCAAAGTACACTTTTTCAACTAAAAAGCCCCTGCAAGCCCCTCCTAAACAATTTAATATTTTGTTACTTATCCATAAATAAAACTATTAATTTCCTCTCAGAGGCAGGAATTCTTTGAGTACCATTTACCTTCATAGTTGAAGGCAACAATCACACAGACCTGAAGCAGAAATAGTCAGGGTTTTGGGAATGACCCTGACTCAGGGAAATCAATTGTCCTTTACTGGACACAGCCTCACAGCTCACCTGACAACTCACTGTAAGAGAGGTGGACTGCAATCTATTGAACATGTAAAGGAGAGCACGTGATTGAGAGGCATTTGGAAGAGAACACACACTCCAATGTTAGCTTAAAATCCCCAGGTGAGGGGGCACATATGGACATTCCTAAATCAAGCAGTTCTCCCCATGCAGTGAGGGCACTGCTCCAGACCAAGACACATTCAGAGTTTGATAGATATTTTGGGGAAAACACTGACATACTCGTTACAACTAAAAATCTTCCTTTAAGCGTGAAGTCCCTTGCTTAGCCTCAGTTTCAGTAACAAATAATTTCCAAGCCCCCTCCCTTTGTGAAAATGCTGATTAGGCACTGTTAATTCCAGGTATCCTGTGACCAAGTTAAACAGCAGAGCCAAACAGCACCATCCCTGCCCAAACCTCCTCTGGCTGCACTGCCAGACACACAGCGACCATTCAACACTCCTCCAGGTTCAGGCAAGAAATCCAGGTAAGCAGCAGTAAAATATTCTCATGTTTAATAAGAAGGTATCTTTAGACAGCAGTTCTTTATTTTTCATATATTCTTGAGAATATATAATAAATTATTGGTTGCCAAATGGGGGATGAGCTTTATCCATACAAGTACACACAGATCCTAAGGAAAGGCAAACTAATCACACATATAATCCTCACAAATTGCTTTCATTTCACCATTAATCCTCTCCAAGAAAAAAAGTTCTGGACATACAGACTTTAACTACTGCTTGGAGAGCTTCACCTAAATAATTCTTCGATACATTTTTCTTCTCCTTGAGCTCCAGGAGTAAGTGAAGTACATATATAATGTACAGCTTTTAAAGGGCACTTAAAGCAAACTCTTGGCACCTTCATTTCCACAGTACTTCTAAGAATCCTGTATTAGTTACTAGCTCTGAGTAACACTTGATGCCAAATGAATGTAATACATCAAAATAATGTAATGTCGATAACAACTTTAACACTTTAGGAGTCAACAACATATATTTATGATGTATACTTAACAGGCAAACAGTTATATGAGCTCTGCTATAAAATTCCATATTATATAAATCACTAACCTAAATACTGCATTAGGAATTATTCAAAAGACAACTACACTTGGACACAAGAGTAACCTTCAAGGAGTTAAAACGTACTCAACTACAAGTCAAGTTGAAACTTATTTAATTAGGTTCTGTATTTGAAAAAACTAAATAAATTCTTTCATTAACTAAACCAAACTCCCTTAAAGGCAACAATATGTTCCCTCTCTGTCAGGACAGAGCGCAATGAAATCTTTATTTTAATTGGGGTTAGCTAAGGGGCCATTTGGCTTCAGATGCTTTGTTTATCAGCCCTAAGCTTTACAGCTTAGCCAGGACTTGAAATATTTTACTACAGAACGATTTCATAAAAAAAAAAAAGTGTATATATATATATGTATGTATATATGCATACACACTCTTCCAAGGAGTATTTTACAGAGATAATTCTAAATGTGCATTTTGAAAGCTGGAAGTCCAAGTGTGAGGTACCTTGAAAGAGCCCCTGGTTTCCTTTGGCCCCTGCAGCTGATGGTTGTGCAGGCAGCCCCCAGCACAGGCACTGCACAGACAGGGCTCCAGCCACCGCCCTGCCTGCCTGACCAAGCAAAAACTCCCTCTGCACAGCATCTTCTCAGCTTCCACTCAGAAGCCTTGGACCTGAAAAGCTTACAGTTGATCACTTCCATTTAAAGATAAAGCCAATGAATTCTTAGTTGGTACATGACACCTCCTTTCTGTAATGAACTGATTTACAAACCTCAGCCATTTCCAGTAACACAGTTACTGAAAATCCTACGGAAGCAGCTATCAAAGGAAGAGACAGTGAACAGGAACTCTGCAAAATCACAGCCCCAGTTCACTCCAAAGTGCAGCTAAAATTTTTGAAACAATCCAGAAAAATTTCCTGTGTTATTGTGAGGATCAAGCTTAGGCTGTAATTTTAACTTTTTCTTTATTAAAACACCGAGCATTAGAAGTGCTCCTAAAACCAAAATGAAATGAAAAAAGAGAAGAAATAAAGAAATCTCCAAGCCTAATTTCCACAAATGAAATACATCTAATGATATTTTCATATTCTTTTCTCCTGGATCACTGAAACGTGATGAGTCAGATTTTTTTTCACTTCAAAACTCTAAATCTGATATAATTTGTAATTGTCTTCTGGAGGCCACTGGTATTATCTTGCTGACAATTTTATACATATCTCATAACACAGCACACCATATACATTATTTTAGTTTAAAACTATGCCAACAGCACGTTATTAATTCTAGTTTAAGATTTTGATTATATTTTGAAACCAAAACTTAGTCTTTCTTTTGTCAACAGAAACAAAACCATTGCTACTGACTCTGGAAGAATAAAGCTTATTTCAAACTAATAAACATTGATATTTGTGCTTCACCTTCATGCTACCTGAAAGAAAATACAGCAATTCTAAATTAAATGTATTATTCACATATATTTTTAATTTCTTCTCTAGACAGCTCTCTGCATAACTGCTCTGTACTGTTTTCTCATGAGAACTGTAATAAATGAGCTGCTTCTGCAACTTCACAGCAGGTATTTTGATTTGAGAGTAATCACAGTTTTCTCTACAATCTTTATACAATTTATGTCCTGATCATCTAACAAATAAGTAAAAGATTTAAACTGACATCAATATGTATACCTTTTTCTAACAGTGCAAACTAATTGTATATCACTAAATGAGAAAAATGTTTATTAAAAAAAACCTAGTGAATATACCAACTATTGAGTTCAAAGCAAAGACACCACATGTGTCTAAATAAATATCAAGGAAGTGTCAGAGGTAAATGAGGAGAGACCAGGTGAAATGTCTGTGATGTGTTAATTGTATTCAAAAAAAATAATAGAGCAAGACAGAGAAGCTGAACTTCCAATTATCATAATGGTATCTACTTCACAACACATTTTCAAACTTGAAAGAGACATTTTAAACCATAGGAATTCTGAGCAGAATACCTCCAGCTGTGCTCTGCATAAATCTTGCACACTGTACATACACAGTTTATTTAAATACCAAAAGTAAAGTTATGACTTACAAAATGCATATTTCAGTCACAATAGAATATCTGTCATTGCCAGAGCTGCTACTAACTGAATGAAAGGCTCAGAAAACAATGAATTAAATTAGAAAAAGATAAGAAAGGACAGAATGTTTCCATTTGACGTTTTACCAGACTGAAGTAGCGTGTGTTTTAAAGAACAATGTGCTTATCAGCCCTCTGCAGAGTTTACATTTTTGTGTTCCCCAAAAGAGAATAAACAGGTCCTCAGTGTGAGACTGAGTTTTGCCTACGCAGCATTTTGGCCATGAGCCAGAATTTGTGTTTCACTGATGCTGTCCCATAGCAAACCCAACACTCCGTGTGAAGAGCAGCTGCCCAGCTCTCTGATGCCATGTCAGAGCCAAAGCTGAAAGGGGCCTCGGACCCCTCTGTGTTTCCCAGTGCACACATGAGGTTCACTGAGCCCCAGGGCAGTGTCACAATGTCCCACCCTGTTCTGTCAGTCCTGGCTCACAAGCAAAGGGCTCCTTCTGCCTTTAGCCCCACTGCATTCCAGGTGACACTGCAGGAGCTCTACCTCCCAGCTATGCAAATCCTTACAACTAATTGGAATTTACTGCCTTTCACCTGCCTCCTTTGGTACCACTCTCATCCATACACAATATACACTGTGAAAGCCCACAGTGCAATGACTTCTCTATTACGTTTCTAACCCAATTAAATATTTTAATTTTTAACATGATTTCATCTACTTTATCTGACACTGAAGGCTACTTTATAAATCCAAATCCCAACATTTCTTTACCATCTCTGCCAAGGGAAGCAATACTTTCTCTTCAGTTGTACAGCTGCTCACACTACTGAGAATGTTCACTTCACTCCTTGCCTGTCTGCCTGAAAGGTCCTTGGGGTGGGGTTTTTCATGGGTTTGTGTGTGTTGGTATTAGGCTTTTTTTCCTAACCAGATACAACAGCTCATTTGATAAAACACACAGCTGCTGAGTGCCTCACACAGAAGCTGAATTCAAGGGTGATGTTATTTTCTGTTTGGTGTTTGTTTATGTGCCTTGTTGTTACCCTCAAAGTCCCCTGCGCTTTATTAGTTCAGGAAATATCTCCAAGTTCTGCTGCATGGAGGCATTTGCACGAGGCTGTGCACTCACAATTAGAACTGAAGTATCAGGAGACAAGGCAGTGAAAACACAGGCAAGAGGCAGCCTAAAACAAACAACCAAAGGCTTGAAACAAATTGAGAAGAAGCAAAAGCAAGTGCATCAAATAGGACAAACCCCAGAATCAGGTGTGAGAGGCACAGCCGAGTAAGTGAATATCCAAATCCTCGCACAGCAAAGCTGACAGAGCACAGGCTGTGCTCCCTGCACAGCCTGCCCTGGAACAGGGAGATTGAGAGGCTTTGCAACAAAGCTCCTTTTATTTCTGCAGCACCACCACAGAGGACACAGAGTGACCGATCCAGGCTGACGGCTGAACACAACTTCTGTGGGGGCTGCACAGTTACTCAGACAACACAGCCACAGAAAGCCATGGACTGCTCACAGGTTCCACAAACTAAGAGACCACAAAACTCTAACCATCAGCATGAAACAGGTAACCATTAATAATCTCAAAGCAGACCTGTGCACATCAGCATTCTGACAGCACACTTGAAGGAAATTCCAGTTCCTGCTATTACTGCAAAGCGAGATGCAGAGCACCCCATCCTTTACTTTGGGCAAAGTTCCTACACCCAAACCCATGCCCATGATGGATTTTAGGGGGGTTGTGATTGCTATTTTTGTTTTGATTTGGGGTCTGTTGGATTTTTACTCTAACATGTATGATGGACAGGGAAGTTTGCCTGCACTTTTCCAGGTAGAAACACCACAATCAGCAGAGGGTCATGTTAACTTCCTCAAATTTTACTTTTTATTACCTTCCCCTCAGAATCCTGGGTTCCCCCTCCCCTTAGCTTGGCATACAGAATTAGATAACATAGGATCTTAAAACAGTTTGGAAATTACAAAACAATTCTATTTACTACATACCAGATGCTAGAAGAGATTAAAGAAAATGTCTTTTCAGGTTCATTAACATATGTATATCTCAACAGACTTAGATGTAGAATAATAAATGCCATTTTGAAGAACAGTAGCTGCTTGTTAGAAAAAGAGCCATTTTTAAGGTTTAAAACAGCAAAAGCAGAAATTTGTCTATAGCAACAGTAAGGCTCAGAGAGGAAACAGCAACAGAATTGAAATGAAAACAAACATCACACAGAAAACAAACAAAACTATGTTTTCCCCACTAAATCTTTTCCAGTCAGTGACTGTGAATTCAGCACTTCCCAGAGATGGTAAAAGCAACAGTTACAGGTGGCTTCTAAGAGAGGTTGCTCAAACCTTGGGTCTTTAAAATGTCCCAAAACACAGAATCTTCAGAGTAGGAAGAAAAAAAGCCTTAAATTTCAGTTCCAGGCTATACAGAAACTCAATTTATGTTCGTTTTTATCACAAAAAGTCAGATTTTACACACTGTGAGTGCCATTCTCATTGTTTACTCCTACCTGCCAGTAAAGTCACCAGGATGACATTTAGAAGCTACTGTCATTTAGGCACCTCTTGATTGTCTCTATAGGCAGGGATTTGAGAGCTCAACCACTTGAACAGGAAAAGACTAAAGATGGGTGGGAGAAAATTCCTGATGCTATACATCAGCACTGACTTTAAACAGAACACAACAAAACTGCAAGTAAAACAAAAAGTTCTATTTAACAAGCTTCTGCTCACTATTTCCCCTACAGCTTGGGGTTCATTTTAACAGGTCTGTGCATGAGTTATATAAGCATTAGGGATCATCCTTCTTCATATTTTCTACAGATGGACAAACAATCCTAAAGCTCTGAACCGTCCTGGTGACAGGGAAGTATCTACTCTGCATGTAGTGTGTGCCTTTAAAATATACATGCAAGGAAAAGAAGCTAGGCAGAAGATGGCCATGGAGAGGAAGTAACTGGGATGTGGCAATTACTGGGAGCTGGAAATGACTATTTACTCTTCCACTGAATAACTTAAAAAAATAATTCACCATGGCAACAATCATACTTCATAGTAGATAAAGCACTGAATGCTACAAAGCCTTTGCAAAATGAATTATGCACTAGTACGTAGCATGCACTTGCTTTATATTACTGCACACACATTCCAACAAAATTTCCTTTTTGAATCATCTGGCATTTGCTTTTTTACTCTGCACCAAATATCATCTACTTTTCTGACTCTGATCTCATGAATCTGGAACTGCTGAAGGCATTTATTGTGTCTGTTTGAGAGATTCCTATAAACAGTTAATGCATTAATTATCTCTTTAAGTTGAATTGAGTGCTATGTTGAAAAAGAAAAAAACTTATTTCTCCTGCTATTCATAAGGGTTTATTCCCCTACCATTGCTCAAATTGCATTGTATTGAGAAAATCCATATCAAAGTTATAATTATGAAATTATCAGGCTTTGACAGGATAACAGAACTTAGGCAGCAATGTGCATATAACACACATTCCTCCACCAGTGTAGTACAGCTAAAGCAGTGTGAAAACTGGAGTATATAAAACATCTGTGTTTCAATAAGTAGTTTCATATTAAGATCAGCAGTTCACAAATTAGAAAGTATCTGCAGCAAGGGAAGTACATGAAAAGCATGGAAATAGAAAAGCACATTGACTCTGCCTCAGATTTCCTGCTTACTTTTAAGCGGATGCATCCAAAGAATATTTAGGTTAAATTTAAACCAAATCAATTCAGAACAATTCAAATAACCAGAAATTATCCAGTTTACAACTAACAGTTACTCAGGCAAATAAACCTGAATACGACTGAACAATTAACCACGAAGACAAAGAGAATTAATGGATGCTCCACTGAAGAGATTAGATTCCCTGATCCTCAGTATTTCCACTGCATGCAAGGAGGTATCAGCACCATGTGAAAGGTGCAGCTCATGGAGGAATATTTATAACACAGTATCAGGATGTAATCCTGTGGTTTCCCACCAGTACCAGCCCTGTCAGAAGGGCTGCAGGGCCAGAGAACAGGCACATCTCTTGTCATTTGGGATGCCTGTGCATCCCAGCAGAGCCTGGAGAGCAGCTCCCGCAGCGAGGGGGAAACAAACCCCACAGGGCTGAGGCTGCAGCAGCAGCACACCCTGCTGGGTCGCACCCACACCCGCTGCTCTGGGCCAGCCCACGCGGAGCTTACCTCGGCCCGCAGGTCTAGGGGGCTGCTCCTCACAGACACCGGGAGTGCGGCAGGAACGCCTGGAACCACTAGGTGTCAGCAGAAGAAAGTGCACGGCCGCGGCTCCCATCCCGAAAACCTGAGCCTGGCTTCCTAACATCCCCCGACTGCTCAGTCCTACCAAGCACCTTTACACACACCTCGTACTCACACACATCGTTCTGCTGAAGATGACCTGCTTGTGTGAATTAAATATTTAGAAGAGATAAAAACATTCCCTCTACAAACAACAGAAAAATTGGTAATTTGAAAAAAGTCATTCGAGTGAACAAAATGCTCACACTGGTGTCACTGGTAGACATTTAAATAAGCATCAGGATAATCTGCCTCAGTACAGCCCAGTGAACACCCAGCTGCTGCTGGGTCTGACTGGGCTTCGTGGCAACAGAGCTTTGTGGGGCTGAAAAGTACATCCCACCCCTCAGATCCTCCTCTGCATTTAAAACTGGCTCAGTGCAGCTATGGGAAACACTGTAGGAAACAGCACTGCAGCAGTTACTTTGCCAATTAAATATTACTATTATTAGTATGCTTGCCAACTCTACACCTGGATAGGTTTTTTTTATGCAATTTCTAGTTAGCAAAGGACTCAGAAAGTTCATGGCAACAGAAACTCATTGCCAGTGTTCTGTTTGTTAGTACATTACACAACCTTGTATCTCTAGAGTAAAATCCTCTGAACAGAATAAGAGCTCTTACTATGTTAAAGTATAATAATGTGAATGTAGAGCTGCTCAGTGACACATTCTGAGCCTACACAGAATAATAAAAAGTAGATTCACACCATTTATCCTGAAAAGTCAGCTCATACCAATGAGATAGTCTATGAAATTCAACTGTCTTATGAGTCAGAAGCTATGAAAAGAGGAAAAACTGCTGCTTCTTTGGATTTATTTTCTAATTGTCGATGATTTTAAATGAACAGTCAGGTTTCTGGAGTTATAAGACATGAAATGTAAAGAACCACTTCATGTTTGGTAATGCTTAATACCCTATACTTACTCTATGTGAAGGTGATACACGAACAAGGAATACCTGCAAATTTGTTTTATCTAAATCTTAATATTGAAAAGTATAATCACAAATCAAACTATTGATTTACAAAAAGCCTTAGAAAAGAAAGTCCTGAGATTTTTCACCTCCTGAGTATTAAAGTGAATTTTATGACATATTTGTGCAGCTATATTTACAAGTTTTCTTTGCTGGAATGATAAGCAAACCAAACCATTCCTGCAACTTCCTCAGGTTAGCTGTCCCTCAAAGTTGCAATTTCTAGGGGCGTGCCACTGTCAACTCGTTTCAAATGTTCATCTTTAACATTCAGCCTTCAAAATACCAGATGGTATTTCCAGAACAGCAATTTAAATTTTTATTTTCCTTCATAAACCCCTTAACTAGTTAATCTCACACACACATCCAGGCAAAGCATACACCAATATTCCCAGAGTTGCCTGGCAACTACAGGGAGGAGCACAGGAGAACAAGGAAGCCTGCAGGGATGGAGGGGAGTCAGTGTCTCCCCAGCAGGGATAAAGGAGGCTCCCAGCCAGAGCGCCTCGCTGCTTCCATCTTTGTCATTTATACAGTCCCCATTTTAAATCCCTCCATCATTTCACCTGAGATGCTTTAAAAGTCCAGTTCTTACACCCAGACATACACATACAAGTCACTACAATTTTATTTTTCCACACACACAGATTCCCCCAGTAAGGTGTGGAAGGACTTGTGCTAACTTGAGAAGTAATTTCTGAAACTGGAATCTGAACCCCTGAAATGATACTTATTTGATGGTGATAACTGGGCTGTTTAAAAGTCCAGGCTGAGCTATGTTTTCCTCTTGGCTTTAGAAATAACAAGACAAACTACACTACTGGAGAGACATCAGCTTCTGAAATCCTCAAGAAACACTAGACCCATAGTCCAGCTTTTGGCCATGTAACCATTTAACATCATGGCTAAAATTAAATTTACCACATGTCTGCAGGCCAAAGCTTTTCATTAATCTTCAAGGAGCAAGAGAATGCCAAATACACCATCTTTTAACACAAAAATACAATTAAGAAAGGGGTTTTGCAGAGGAGGGAATGGTCAGCTCTTCACTAGCCTCTTACGATTATTAATTTATTCTTTTTTATCATCTCTCCTCTAATTTGACTGCCTTCAAAACCAAGAACACCCATACCTTTCCATGGGAAGCTTTTTCCCTGTGTGATGGATCACATTCATTGCACCTCTTTCACTTTGGAGATTTGAACACTGTTTTCAGTAGTGTTTCACTAGTCAGCCAAAGAGCCACCATGCTGGCCTTAAGAAAAGCAGGTTATGCCCCACTCTGAATTGTTCGGTTTTTTCTCCACCACAGCTGCAGATTTACATCTTATGCCGACTAATTGCCTACTTACAGGTTCAATTTTCAGGGCGTTTCTGTAGCTCCCAAAGAAAGCTGCTTGTGCTTTTAGAAACGCTCTTGCAACACCATCTCCAGTGGTTGTAGAGACTTTCTTCAATCTGTTCTTCAGTGCAGAAACCTGAAATCACACAGCAGGTCTAGATCACTCTCGTATCACAAACAAAGCGCAACACATTGGGGCACAGCTAAATGAAAAATGTGCTAACCACAGCAGCAGTTATGACAAAAGGTGACATTGTGAATTCAGAGATGAATTTTTCAGTTCTAAAAGCATTACTTTTCAAGCTGTTTTGCTTTTCTAAGATATGACTGGATTCTATTCAGAAACCAATAGGATACTAAAAGCTTCATTGAACCTTCCCTCCCACTTAAAATCCACTGTTAACATGCTGTTGAGTACTCTTTTAAAGGTAGTCCATGAAAATGTGCCACTCTTGATTAGAATCCATGAAAGATTTGCAGCTAAATTAATTCAAACATCAGATTAATAAGAGAAACTGCTCTACACAACCAGGCCATCCATCACCACCAAGGCCAGGAACAAATCCTGAAGGTCTGAAGAATCTATTTGACACAAAGACAAGGGGTTTTTATGGTTCTATCCCCTCGCATTTCAGGGTCTGAACGGGCAGTGATCCCGCCGGGCTGTGCAGGTACCCCCAGCCCGCTGCCCCTCAGAGCGCTCAGGGCAAACACGCACGCCAGCCTCGGGGGCTCACGGAAATGCGTACCCATGAGCCACAGGCTCCAATGTGGATACTTAATATAATGTATTGGCAATTAAATACAGTCCGATAGAGAGAAACAAAGACACAAGCTTCAGACCTTCCGCTGCCACCGCCTTCTACCGGCCCAACTGCCAGCCCCGCCTCCCCTCCTCTGATGTCAGTCCCGACAGCCCGAACGCCGTTCTTTACTTCTCACACTTTTCCTCGCTATGAACTGGGGCTTTTTGCCTGTTCCCACACATTTTTGGAGTTGCTTGGCGAGGACTCGGTCGTGCTCGATATCTGCTGTGTCCTCCCTCAGCCGCATCTCACGGTTCCCTCACGAACCCCTTATGGCTCCCTCACGTTTCCCGCACGATTCCCTCACGATCTCTCACGACCCCTTACGGCTCCCTCACGGTTCCCTCACGACTCCCTCATGGTTCCCTCATGGTCCCTCACGATCTCTTACGATTCCCTCACGGTTCCCTCACAGTTCCCTCACGATTTCTCACGTTTCCCTCACGGTTCCCTCACGTTTCCCTCACGATCTTTCACGGTTCCCTCACGTTTCCCTCACAATCTCTCACGTTTCCCTCACGGTTCCCTCACGGTTCCCTCATGTTTCCCTCACGTTTCCCTCACGGTTCCCTCACGATCTCTCACGTTTCCCTCACGATCTCCTCACGTTTCCCTCACGGTTTCCTCTCGGCTCCCTCACGGCCTCTCACCACTTCTAGCGCCGCAGATAGAACCAGGACATACTGAGTTTCTGACACAGATCTCACACAACACAGAACAAGACAAACCCAAATTCTTGAAAGGAATTCAGGTGGTGCTTTTAGAGGCTGCGGCTGTGCCACGCGCAAACCTGAGTTTAGTGAGGTACCTGACACAAAACAGGCAGGAGCCACAACTCCAGGGGGAAAGCCGAACGGCGGGAGATCTCTCCGATCTGCAGGAGAACATGACTGACTCCATAAATATCCATATGATGAATTTAACAGAAAGAGCCAATAACTAGCAAATCTTCCTTTTCCAAATGCCATACTGAAAATCTCCATGGGGTAGCTCTGTGTATTTCACACTATGCAAGAAACACTGCAGGAATATTACTGACAGAGTGAGCAGATCCTCTGGTACTGAACATCACTAACTGTTCTGGAAGAGTATGAATTACACCTCACAAAATATAAGCTGATGGTTCAGATGTTCAAACTAACTTTCAAGACCTTCTAATCATCCTCTAGCCCTCAACGAGAGCTTGCTGTGGCCTCACTGGTATCTCCAAAATCCTACCAGATGGGTCGGGTTTTCTCAGCCTCGGGGTGCTGCCACCAGCCTGCCTCGGCCGCCCAGGGCACTCCGATTTTCCTGAACTGTTTGTGAGTGCCTCAGTTCCCTCCCTCCTGTAGCACATCCCTATCTTCACTTCTTCCTGCAGCAGTGCAGGATTTGGGGGGAGCACAGTGACTCCTTGTCGTGCTCCACAGGTGTTAAATCCAGAACCCATGCTGGGCACTACTCGCTTTTCTTTTAGATGTTATCTTTGCACTTGTGTTTACTAAAACTGCTGCAAAGACATTTCCTTTTAAATCTTCTGCAGATTCTGCTGTAAAAGGCGTTTTGTTATTTAGTATAACAGAAATAACTGAGAGCGTGTCCAGCACTGTTTATAAATCTGAATGCTTATGCCAACGATCCACGCATTAATGAGCCCACAAACCCATATTAACATAACACATGATACCAGATTTAGTCTGAAGCCTGTAAAATAAGCTCACTCCTATTCACTGAGATAACGTTCCTCAAGGAGTTCTGTAATCTTCTAAATATAAAAGCTTCACCAGATTTTCAAACCCAAACAGCCTACTTCATGTTTGAAGGGTTCTAGACTTGTAAGGTTGAAATATGCCTTTATTTTCTATATTAACTTATATTAACCATTTAAAGATAGTTCTTAAAAATGTAATAAAATATCCAGAGCTCTGAGAAACTTTCAAATCCATCTTCAACACTGTTACAAGGGGTTTTCTGTGAAGACACAGATACATTCAGGTGAAGATACAGAATCTTCCATCTATATAGAAGGAAAAAGCTCTATGCTTTGTTTTAAAAAAATAGGAGTTTAGAGGGCTGGTCACGGCCTTTCTGTACTTCAGCTCCCCTGGTTGGGACAGAAGCAGAAAACTGACTGGTATTTTGCTACTTCCTCAAACTCTTTAGCATGTCTATTTTATATATATGTGGGATTACAATGTCAATTATTTAACAAAAAAAAAATGTTAACAACAACATATTCAAATATACTAACAAGGAGCAAAAAAATCCACCCTAAAGCACCATCATGTGTACTCTTTGGAAAAAAATAGCATGCAATACAAAGTAGACTCTACAAGCAGAATTAGGGTTATTTCCTGCCTAAAGAGACAGTGATACTTTAAAAAAACCACAAATTTTGACCACTGAAAATAAGGATTATTTCTAGCTAAACAGACACATATACATGCAGTCCACCCTGAGAGTGTTTTTAAAGAAGATTTTTATACTTCTGGCAGTTGAGGTTTAAAGGTCTGATTTCAACTCTCACTATGTTTCAGAATGCAATCTGTGCAATGCAGCAGAATGAAATGGTTCAGTAAAGGTGCTAGTGGAAATTCTTTTAATTAGGTCCAGGGCTTTTCAGTTGTCAACATGAATAAAGCAAGAAACGTTCTGGTGCAAACACGGCGTAAGAAATAAAAATGGATTCACCTTTAGGAAAATGGTGTGTCTGCAGAGGTGCAGTTTGGTGCTGCTGGCTGCCCTGGAAGCAGCTCTCTCCCTGTGAGCACAGCAGCCCTGGCTCGCTGCCCGTGCTGGGAGAGGCAGCAGAGCTGAGCCGGGACACGCAGGGCCCTGAGCCCAGCACACCCCTTCACTTACAACAGCTAGGAGCTGACACAGCAACTGATACTTTATCATACTTTATTCCTTCTAACGTGGGGCTCTGACTACAACTATGACTAGAAGATGACACTTATTTGGAAATACATGAAAAATCCATACGGGTTGCATAAAAAAAAAATTACTACCCCCTCTTTGCTATTCGTTGCAACACAGACGGTGGTGTAGGAGACTTGTCAGCAGCAGATGCACTTATTGTAATCACAGTCCTTAATAAATCTCTTTTTTTAATATTGATTATTTTAAAAAGAAAGTTACTTCCCAGGGTGCTCTCACGCTGCCAGATTTCCAGCAATATATCAGAGGCAGAAGGTAAAGAAAGGGCAGGTTTTCACATTTCAAATAGTTAATCAGTAACACACTAGTACAAACCTTGATTTTCAGGGACATGACCTGACCATCTCAGAGGCCTGACAGCCAGCAGGTACTGGGGCAACTTGAGTTGACTCTGCTGGAACTGCCTCAATTCTGTCCAGCTCCTCTGACACAAATTCTAACTAAAAAGACCTTTCCCTGAGTCCTATGTTTGTTTGGATCCAAAGAATTAACAAGTAAAGAATAGTTCATTCTCGATTTCCAAAAAGCAATTTAGGTAGCAACATCTCTATCGTGGAACTCAAGAACAACTCACTACCTGAGGCTCTAAAGAATCATAAGACTTCATTCAGTTGATTTAAAAAGCAGTTCAAGGAGAGAGGGAAATCAGCTTTTAGAAATTTTCCACTGGATTAATTACCTGATGGTGAATGCACCACAGAGAAAATGTTTTTGCTCACTGATGAATATAGATAGATTTAATTTAGCAAAGTAAATTTTGTCTATTCAGCAGTGCATGAATTGCTCACTGCTCACATTAAGTAGCAAAACTGGCAGGATAGTTTGACATAACAGGCATTTATGATCAGGAAACTCTTTAAGACATTTTTAGTTTCTCAGATCATAAATGCATCTACTTAGACTAAGACCAGTGGGGAGACACACTCCCAAAATCTCCCAGGGAAGCAAAAAGGAAAAAAAAAAGAAAAAAAAAAGTATAATGGATTGGCTTTAGTGTCTCCCTGCTGAGATGAACAACTTGATCCACTTACAGTTCCAAACACATGATGCATGAAAGAACTGACAGAAATTCAATTCTTGCACAGCAGAGCAGCTGCTCTCTAGTGGTCAAAGCCAACTCTAGAACCGTGTGAAGGGAGAGACCTGGAGGAGGAGCTGCATCATCCAGGTAACAGCAACAATGCACCAGAGCTAAATCCCACAAAAACCCCCAGCACAAACATTAATTACACAACGCAACACGACTCAACTTAAAGCTTTGTTGTGAAAAATATTAATCCCAGCTGTATTTATATAGCAGTTGTGAAAAAAAAAATCCCATATATGCTACTGGTGAGCCCTGCCAGTTAATTGAATTTGCTGGCAGCACTTCCTCTGCTCTGCTCTCAACATCCTCTGAGATAAAATGGAGCTTTTAAATAGACCTGTGGAAAACTGAATCAAGAAATTTGAACTAATAAAACACAACTCTTTACTGTTATAAAAGTGAAGTAAAAGTAAATAATGAAAGGAAGGAAGTCTCTTAAAATTTATTACATTCCAAAGCTTGAAGTTCTGTGTTTATTGGAGAAGTCTCTTCTGATGTTCTACAGTGTGCCCACAACAGCTCCTTTAATGAACTCTCATAAAATCTAATATAATACTTGATTGTTGACAAATCATATACATGTTTGAGGCCCTGTGCTCAGTGTATCCAGACATTTCTTACATAATTCCATGAAATTTACAGGTCTGTCATTCCTGGGTTGTGGATAATGGCACGAGCGGTGACCAGCTGGCAGATTTGGATGCTGGGAGTGAAATCAAAATGAAAAACTATATAAAGCCAGAAAAAATCATGGAATCAACTTTTACAGACTAAATGCTTGACTAAAGCCAAAATGTTCCCAATCAAGATGGCCCTTTCCTCCTGAGCTCCCTGTTTTTGAAGAACAGATCCTGCTGGAGGCACTGGGCATTCACCCCACTGCAGCCTCTCCTCACACCAGCTTACACTGAGCTCCCTGCACACCAATTCTATTTCTCAGCTGCACAGAAAAATGTTCAGATCTGACTGTCAGTGCAGTATTTCCAACTAGCAAAGGAAATCCAGATTTTCCCCTGCCATGTTCTCCCAAACATTCACTCTCTGCTTTGAAAACAGCTCCTGACACTATCACTGCTCTGCTCTCCCCTCATGGGGATGACTGCAGCAGCAAGGGGGATGTCTTTGTGTCCCATTAAATGTCAAGTATTTATTCACCATTGCTATCAAGTTATTAAAAACATGAAATAATTTAAGTATAAAAAGGGTTAATGAGAAAGAAAATGAGTTCTGAATTCTAGGAGTGATTGAAGTAAATGTACAGGCATCCATTTGATATCATATCTCAGGACATAAAATGCACAGAATTCCTCACCTGGAAGCAGTCACAGGAGAAAAACCCACAGACTTTCATTTGGAAACAACAATTCACTGAGATGCAGGACTTCTAGCTCGTGTGAGCACTAGCTGATTTTCACTGGGAGGCAGGAGTGGAAGCAAACATTCCTGCAGACTTTGGGACAGCAAGAACTGAGGGAAGGCAGTTCAGGGCTGCCAACAGGAGCTCCCAGTGAGCAGGAAGTGCTGCAGGAACAGAACCCTTGAGAAGTCACTCCATACATACCACATCATTGGGGAGGCTCTGGAGGTCATCAAAAGGGGTTTCCAGTGTGTTGGTGTCTACGTTAAGGATCACCACATCTTCCAGGGCCATGCTTCTTACTTTCTATATGTGAGCAGATTCAGGAAAAGCAAAGGAAAATGTTAAGTATGGGGAATTCAATTTTATGCATAAAAAACACAAGTGATGGCAGAACAATATGGCACTACAGAACCTCAACCACTTTAAAAACAATCAACATTCCTGACTTCTTGTCATCATTTGTTTTATTTGTTCATTTTACAATGCTAAAAATTTAACCTTCAGTTGGCAGAGGGAAGTTCTTAACAACATGCACACTGAAATTTGTCAAACCAGAGGATCTGTGATTATTCAAGCAAAGATTTATTTCAAGCACATCTACTAATATTTGTATTGGTGTACGGTTTGCAGTTTAACAGTTTCTAATCAAGCCAGGATTTCAAGCAAATATTTTTATATTTGGAAATTAATTTAAGTAACAATAAAGAGTGGATTTTCCAGGAGTTGAGAGTTGCATTAAGTCAGGGATGGGAACTGGTTTCTAAAGTTCAGGTTGAATTTTGGAAGTTTAATAATGACAAGTTTACAACTGCATTTAAGTAAGATGGATGCTATGAGAGCCTAATCTGTAAATAATTAAAATGGGGGCAAAAAACAAAGCTAAGAGAAATTTAATTCCACCATATCCTGGTCAGCAAGTCTGAACTTTTTCTTCTGTCCCCATGAATTGAGGGAAAGTTTCTGATCTAGTCTGAAGTTCACATCTTGTGTAACAGTACTTACACATAGAAAATCAGAACCTATTTCTCAAAAGAACAACCACAATACCTGTGACTCTGAGTGTCTAAAGGTATCTGTGATCTAAGCAAATTTAAACACTGACAGACCTGATTTCCCTGCCTAATCAACAGTAAATGAGTCACTGATACCAAACAGAGCAGCATTTAAACACTTAACACTTCTTCCACTAACAGGAGACTTCATTTTTTTTTTTTCTGATTAATCATACAGGTTTAATCTCCTCAAATAAAACTTTGAAAATTCAAAATCAGAAAACATGGAATTACAGAATATGGTAATCGAGGAGATTTCCCAGTGACACTGTAAAAAATGTTTAAGTACCTAACTACCTACACACAGGACCAAATGAAAGTTACTGAGCAGGAAAGTGAACAAAAACATACTCAATTTTTAATTAAGGTTTTGTGGGGTGGAGGGAATTGTTTCCTTTAAAAGAAAGGAACTAAAGTCCTAAAACAATGGCAAAATTGAGCCTTAGGCAGCTAAATAATTACCCTCAGTTTTCAAGGCTCAGTCCTCTGTCTATAAAGCAAACTGCTGTGTACTTAGGGCTGAAAAAAAAACCCCAACAACCATAAAACCCACTTGGTAGACATTTAAGTTTAGGTCTTCATGAGACATTTCTTTAACTTAAATAGAAAAATATTACATTTAATGCTTTCCATACAAAGAGCACCAGCACTGCCTGACAAAGCAGGTAGTTTGCTGCAGGAACCAAAGGTCACCCGTTGGCTGCATCTGATAAACTCTAAAGCAATCCAGGAGCCTCGCTCCTTCTAGGAGTCCGGAAGCACCAGACAAACTGATTTGCTCCTTCCTGTTTCAGAAAATTAAAAATCTCACTTATACTCAGAGGAGTCTAAAAACCTCCAACAAAAAGGTCTTGCAAAGTACTTAACCAAAGCCAGAAGCCTGTCAGCCTCAGTGCTGGCAGGACAAGACAGAGAAGGAAACCTCACTCCTGCTTGCTGCTGCTGAAGCAGCACAGGGTGGTGAATGTACCACGGGTGTTTCTGTACCTCTGGTGCTGAATCTGCACCTCAGCTTCAGCAAAACGTGGCTTTTCTGGAGCACACAACAGCCTTGTGCCAAGCAGGGCTCAGCCAGGGGGGATAACCAGGGACTGTAAATGCTGCTCAGTGGGATCACCCCACCCTGGCCCAGAAATCCTCATCTCCAAAAGGAAGCTGATGTTAAACTTCACTGAGCTGCACCTTTACACCACCAAGGGCTCAGCCTCACTGTAAAGATCTGCAATATTTGTACAAAGGCAGTGGACTTCCCTTGAGACCAACCTTCAGATTTAATAAAACACTGGAGACTGACTTGATTAATAGCATCTGTCTTGCAATGCATTCAAAAACATATAATTTTTTGATGGTCCAATTGTGGCTCATTCTACAGAAATGCAGACTGACCAGTTCATCTTAACCCTTAGCTGGTTTTATTATCTCTCCTGTCACTATCCCCTTTGATAAAGCTAGTATCAGGCAGTTATAAAGGTTTTTGTTAAATAATCACACACTTCTTTCACTAAACCTGGCACCTAATCAGCCCAACCAACATGGAAATCACAGTATTTACTCTCTTGTTGGAATTTGAGTAAAAATTCCCAGCATTCAGCTGCAATTCTCACATTAAACCCCACTGGATTCTGTGAATCACAAAAACATGTAGATCGTTTTTCACAAGTACAGTTTGTGTGTTCTCATAATTTTCTGGAAATGGGAAGGGACAGCCACAAGCCACACACAGCCCCAGTCCATATTTCACAACTTCCCGAAGAGCTAAACAAAATTTTACAAGTGATACCTGTGCAACAGACTGGACTGATACAGTAGGTTCATATTTTGCTGGAAAGAAATGTGGATTAGCAAGGACCAAGAGGAAACATGAACATTACAGATTCCTTATCTCATTTTCCCACAGGGCAGGGATGTACTGAGTCAAAATGAGAGATTCAGTGAAAATGTGCATCACATCTCACTGCTGCAAACCTTTCTTAACCATCCTTGCCCAATTACTTGTTGCCATAATTAATCACCTAAAATCCATCTAAATCAAACTAACATCTACACCTGCCTTTTATTTTAAATGTCTCTTTTTAAAAGAGTGGAGAGGTATGGAAAGCTGGTTTAACAAGCACACTGAACGCATTGTTTATGGCCTCTATAAACATGGCTTAGTAAGAATTACTGACTTAATCAGAGAGAACTTATCTCCTGGTGAAAAGAGCACTTTAAATTTCAGAAATGGCACCTTTACTGTGAAAATCTCTTAACTTTTCAAACAAACTCCGGGGGGCCTTAAACACCAGGTCCGTAAATAAGAGCAGCCCGGGTGCCTGCCCTGCTCACAGGCAGCAAACACTTGAGTCATTTAAACGTTTTATGTGGAAGTTCACAAAAACACAGAAACCATATTCCAATAGAAGAATTAAGGGGTGCTCCTCCATCCCACTCTAGAAGCAATATTCATCCATAATAATAACAGCAGTTCACACTAAATGCTGTTTTATCAGCACTGACTACACTTGGCAGGTTCTGTATTTTCTGCCATAAAGGAATCCCAAGTTAAACTTCTTTCAGGTGAACAATTCTATTGTATAGTTTATTTGAAAACAAAATAAAAAAAGTGCAGAACCACCAAACACCAGCACCCTCTGCCTTTCCTCCCACAAACCAGGTTTGCATAACTTCAGGGCTGAATTGCTGCCCAAACATAAACCAAGTCGATCACGAGCTTTTATAACCAGTTCCAAACGCGATCAGCATCTTAAAAAATGTCGCAACAGTGAAAGAGTAACACACCTTCCACTTACTATTTTGGAAAGGCAGAACTCCTAACACAAACTAACATTCTAGCTAGCCTGTGCACTAGGTTTGAGATTGTTAATGAACTATGATTCACAACAAGTCTAAAATCCATTTGCTTAATGACTTGTCTCCACCGAATTAATAGTTTCCATTTATTTTCTTAAGGAAAACACCACAACGCTGCAGACAACAATGTGTCAATCTGGCTGCCAGAAGCAGGAAAGGCAGCGGATATAAAATTTTATTATTTCATGCCCCAAGAGCAGCCAGAAGGACTTAATGAAATCAGGGCCAGATTTACAATCTGAAATGGCTATTCAGCAGACAGCTCTGTTGGGCGGGATGTGCCCCCTGACCCCGGCCCTTTGATCCGGGCACAGCAGGTGGGCCCCCCCGCCCATCTCCCACCCTTCCGCCCGGGCACCCCCAGCCTCTACAGGTGATTCCCCAGATCCTTATCACAAGCAGCTGCTGCCAGCTGAGTGACAAACTGCACCCGTGCTGCCCCCAGGAAAACCTCCTGTCTGCTTGGTACTGCAGGGCCTGGCTTCTGAAAACTCACCCTAAACAGCACCCCCAGGATCCCTTGGTAAAACGTGGCTCTTATTTCCATTCTCCCAATAACTGGATAAAAGACAATTCCACAAGTAATCTGCCATATTTTTCAATGCATTTTTATCAATAGTTCTGAAACCACGTACAGCCATATTGGGAGTATTTGTGAGTGGCTAAACTGCTTTTAGGGGTTTAAGACCTGGATTTAGGTTAATCTATAACCCTTCATTAAGATCCAATGGAGAAGCTGTACTTCCTCAGTTACAGGTAGAAAAAGCATTGATTTACTCAGTATAAATGGGTGGGAAAAGCTAATTACTGCTTCTCGCCTCATTCAAAAATATAATTAACAATTAACAGTACCAGTGGCAGATGCCAGTGGTCAATGAATTCTCAGGGTGTGTTGAGGGAAGGGGAGCCCCATAGCAGGGCCAGGCCTGAGCCCAGGCTCACAGAACCCGTGCTCAGGGCTCGTTAGCTCAGATTCAGTGCACACTAATTGGGCTGTGGGCACATGGGATCCTGAGCAGGGCATCCTCACCCCAAACAGCAGCAGGGGAATGTGCCAAAAAGTGCTCCCCAAATGGGTCTGGGGGGTTCTGAGGGGCCCAGCTCCACAGGACACATTATTGACACAAGTGAGACCATGTCCTACCATGTGTCACACAACAGGAATATCACTGAGTGTTTCTTTCCTCACATGAACATTTTTACTGATACCATGTTGAATAAAACAAAAATCTGCTCATATAGCTTTCATGATATACACCAGTGTCCTCTTTCCTTAGGAAAAAGGTTAGAAGAGCATTCTGAAATGCATTGTGCAGTTTCACATACAAATTCATCCTGGATAATCTTGCAAGAATTACAGTTCTGAAGTCCCAAAAAAAGTCCTTGAATAACTGGAACATTAATAAAAAACCATAAGAACTCCTTTGGCAATGACTAATTCTAAGTGTGCAGGCTGGGTGTGCCCCAAGCAGAGCAGGAAGGGGTGGATGTTCTCAGTGGATCCTGGCACGCTGCAGTCGCTGCCAGAGCTCCCCATCTCAGAGCCCAGCACAAGCATCCCCAGCAGTCAATCAAAACCACATGTGCCCAAATTCCAGCAGGGAGCTCCTAGGTCAAGGGCATTCCCCCTCCATCAGCACCATCACACTGATAACCTTCCTGCACAAACAGTTGCAGAAACAATCGTTTTCTCTGACAAAATGTAAGAGGCTGTGGCTAAGTTTGACACAGCTTCTGACACAAGGAGCAATTTTATGTAATCTGAAGACTAAAACAGCCTACAGTGCACAGGCAGAAAATGAGATAGTGAAAAGGGTGTGTTCTTTTGATAGAGTTTCATTTTCCTATCTCATTATTTATCACTACTAAGTACTTATCTTCATCTAATATGAATTCAATTAGTTCCATAAGCATGTTCCATTATTCATGTGATAGCTCCAGCCTTGCTTATCCAACAGCTTATAAACTTTTAGCCTTCTTTGAAGTCACTTTATGGATTGCTAAATGGAAATCTTATAAAGAATGACTAACTAGGTGATGATAGAAAAGCTGAAAAATAAGAGCACAAAACACAGCTCTGTATTTTCTACCAAGGTTTTCCCCCATAAATCAGTTGGAGCCCTCTGACCTATAACAGGAGATTATCTTATCTCACTGGAGAACATTTCAGTCACAGCAAATTAGATTTAACAGTCAATGGATAGGCTTGATATTTTAATCATAAGAAAAATTTGTCATTTTCCATTAAAATAACTGTTCCTTCTACAGAGCCCCTGTGGAACACGGGAAACTGCAAACTAACTTGAAGGTTCCAAACAGCTCAGGAAAGATCTGTCGAGCTGAGAGAGGCTGGATTTTGTTTAAAATCACCAACACTTCTACTACTTCCAGAGGCCCCATTCCAACACTGGGATAGCAAAACCCACAGAAAGGAGACTAGAGGTAGAAAAGAATTATTTCCTATATCCCAAATCCCATCTTGCCCTCACACCACAGCATTGTGCCACCAATGCTGGCACGAGGAGGGCAAATGCAAGAGTGGGAGCTGCAGGGCAGAGCCTGAGCCCAGAGCCCAGAGCCACCTGCAGCCCCCTGGGCTCCACAGGGCAAGGCTGGGAATGAACCCTCATCCTGACACTCAGACAGCTGCATTAACAAAACCATTTAAAGTCCTGTTTGTGAAATTTCAGCATTTAGAGAAAAAGCAATACTCAATAATGGCAGGAGTTTGTAGTTCTAGTTTATAAAATTATTTTGATATGGAAAAGATAATGTATTTTTAAAGAAACACAACTGCCAGAGCAGGAGAAAAAGAATTGCTGTTGCAACTACGATGTTATTCTTAAAAAACCCCACATAACTTTACATATGAAGGAAGGGACAGACAGAGTGAGCATTCAGCACCACAACCAAGAGGTAACATTGGAAGTGTCCTGCTCATGTGACAAATGTCACCTTTCCCTTGCCCAGGGCACAGAAATTCTGCAGCACTTGCCATCAGACAGATCCAGCAGCCACTGTGGAATTTTATGCCATTTTTCAATGGAAAAAGTGGAGTTAGCTCCAAGATGCAGTTCTATCTGTATTCAATTTATCCATAAGAGCAGAGAAAACAGTTTGGTTTATTTATTTAATTTATTTGATAAGGCACTTTGAATAACTGTACTCTGCCAAAGCATGTCTGTGTTCCAGAATCTCTGGCTATTCAAAAGCCAGACTGGATTTAGTACTAAACAGATTTTTTCACAAGTTACTAAAATGGATGAAAATTGGCTTCTCCAAGAACAACTCCTTTTTTTGAGTTTTTACAGATGGAGTTTGGAAGGCCCACAGAGCCCTGCAGTCTGAAACACAGAGACAAAGGAAGAGGCAATGGATTTATGGAGCAAGACAGGAGTGAGACATCACACAAAGGTGTAATTATTAAATTTATTATTTTTTAATCCATTCCCAGATCAAACACAGAGCTCATTGTGAGCACAAATATCTGTGAAAGCTGCCAAGTGTGTGTATGGAGATATTCTCCCATCATCTTTTACAGGTATCCCAATAATCACACCAATAATTGCCTGGGATGGATATGGGGCAGAAAGTTTCTTGATCAATATGAAAAACACATTTCTTCCTAGATACTCCCTGGCTCCTGCCTCTGCAGTATCCAAGGGGGATTGTGGGTAGCCCCTTGAACAGAAGCATATGATGTGCAAACAAATGTACATGTTGACTTTTAAACTAACTGGTTATTCACAAATTGTACACATTGTACTGCAATTCTTTATTTGGCTTAGCAGTATAAAGGGCATAAAAATCATCTCTATCCAGGATGGTAAGGAGAAGAAAAAAGACATCCTGTACATTTAATCTATCTTTTCATGAAAACACTGACATCTAACATTACTTCCCATTAATTCTGGGAAAAGGGGGGATGTTACACAGAACTCACAAACACACAGGGCATAATTACTACACACATTTGCCCTAGTGAAAGAACACTTACCAATATTTCCAGAAATTACACATTTTTATGGACAACACAAGAACAATTCCTTGATGTGATGGCAACCCCAGCTCTCTAGACTGTTCTGTAGGCTGAACATGGAGGCTCCATTTCCATTCCCAGGATGTGCCCCAGGGCTCAGGCCCAGCAGTGCCAGGGGCAGCAGCCCCAGCAGCCCCTGGCCAGGAGCCCCTTCCCACCCGGGCACTGCCTGGGAAGGGACACTCAGCAGGGATGAGGATCTCACAGCACCTCCAGCCAGTGCCTTTTGTTGTCCCCCAGATACTTCTGAGGAAAGTCATCCACCGTTTCACCAGTACTGGAAGCAAAAGCAAATGTGCTATTTCCACTTTTAGAGATTTAAAAAAAAAGTCACATGAATTACTGGGAATTGTTTATAGGAGAAGCTTTCTGTGAGGGCTGGTGCTCTGCCAGCTTTGTGTTAACATTAACTGCAAGTTCCTTCTTTTCAGATCTTTTGAACATTAAAAAAATTACAATCTGTCTGCAAAAGCCTAAAAGAGAACTGTAACTGTCAACGTTGTGGTTTAATATCGACTCTGCCTTTGTGCCTGAGTCCAAGCAAGGCACTGAAGTGATTAAACGGGCCCCAGGGCGGGGAGGGGAGCACGGCGAGCCTGTCACCGCACGGGAGCTCTGCCCGGAGAGCAGGGAGCAGAGCAGGCTCCGAGTCACTGCCCCCATGTACAGCTCACTCCAACCCCAGCACTCCCAAAACAACAGCAACATCTCATTTTGAAGCATATGAATGAATGTGTAATTGTTTGCAGAATCTGCCTCTAAATCATACCACTACAGATAATCTCAGAAATGGGGAGACTTACCTCCATCAGACTTAAGTGTATTCCAATGAGGTAGGGCATGGGGGCACTGCAGAGAGGAAAAGAAACACAGCTTTACATCCTAGTTACACTGAACAACACACATGACTTGTAAAATTAGCTACAGGAAAGCACTGGCATACTGGATTAGATTTTCCTTGAAAAATAATAAATACATATATACAAACAAATCACATGTGAACAAGTGTTAGTCCATATCTGAAAGACACTTTTTAGTATACAATAGCCTCCCATTCCTGTAAGGCTTTGCTTCTTCTTGACATCAGAATTCCTAAGTGGCTGAGTTCAGGCAGGTACCTAAGGACAGCTATTAAACATATCCCTAACACTGGGGTCTTTTGTCAGAAAACAAAACAAAGTGTGCTACTGCAATTTTACGAACATACCCAAACTTTTCCAAGAGTATTCTTTCAAAAATTGGACCCTGTTGTAATGTCAAGAGTGGTTAATTTAATGCATCACCCAGCACTACAAGTTTTGAATTCTTTGAATCAGTCCAAACATATTTTTAAGTAATTTACTTTTAGGTACAAATCTTGCCATGTTTCCATTTGTAAAAGAAAACATAAAAAACACTTTTGAAGATCCTGATAAACTCCAGAGTTCCTGGGACATCCACTGACACCAACATTCCCCTCAGGACACCAAACTTCAATAGCCCAGAGGCTCCTAGGCCAGGTTTCAGCCTGGGACAGGGCTGTGCCACCTGTGTTACCCCACAGCAGTGTGTGAGGGGACAGTGACTTTCTGCAGGGCCCTTCCCTGATGTGAGCAAACCTGAGCAGGAGCTGCTCCCAGCAGAGCCCCTGGGAGCTGCCCAGGATTTCCAGGGCTGAGCTGCTCCCAGCCTCCCCCTCCCAATCAGAGCCATCACGAGGCTGCCAGAGCTGCTAATTGCAAATATGGCACATCCTGCCTGCGAAACGCAGCGCACACAGACAGACACAACTTCTAAAATAGAGCCTCAGCTCGCTTTGGATGCAGGAGCTCAAAGAGCTCATTTTCAATTTCAGATGAAAAAAATGAGAGAAATGTCACTGTACTGCCTTGGATTAAAATATCTCCCATACTGCTGCTCTAAGCTGGTGCCTACTGCTCAGTAAGAGCAGTACAGTGCTGAAAAAGCTCCTGAGACACCAGGCCAGCAAGAATCCCTGCTTCTCCTTTTCCTGAGAAGTACCTTAAAATATATTTACTGATAAGCATATTAATATTTATGTTGTTTATTAATACACCCCCTCAAACTGCCACTCTGTAGGATGCTCTACTGAGGGGAAAACAGCCCCTGCAGTAGACATTCCATGTGAATCCATGTTTTTTTCCTTTCTGAGACATTAAACACATACAACTTCCACAAGCCCTTCCCAGTTCACAGGCAGAACACTCCAGTGCTTTGTCCCACGTCAGTGCCATGAGTGCACCCCCACAGCCCCTTGGGAAAGAGCCCAGAGGGGCTGCTAGAGCCCAGAATTACCCCAAATGTTCTCCCACCTGCAACACCCACCCCAGTCCCTGGCAGAAGGTCTGACTGCTCCCCACGACACACGAGGGGCTCAGCTGAGCTCTGCTTTGCCACAGACACGTCTGATTTGTGACAAATGCCATCTCCTCAGCTCCAGTGGCCACAGCCCAGGGGCAAGAGAGCAGCCAGGAATTTTGTACTGAGAGAATGAAGCCCTGCTCTGGCTCTGGCTGCTCCAGCCCCTCCAGTGCCACCAGCACCAATGTGGTTCCAATTAAGGACTTCCAGCAATGGCACAGCTTCACTCCCACTCTACAGAGTCGGGACCATGGCAGGAAGTCTTAGCCTGCAAATGTCTCATCTCCTGGAACCTTGGCTAATGTAATGAAAGGAAGCAGGAAGGGTGCAGTATTCCTGAAAAACAGCCATTTATTAACACCTCCAAAGGCAGGAAAAAAAGATATAGCTTAAGATATGTGGATCAGTTTTGGATGCTCATCTCTTCAATTCTGAAGTGACAAACCTTACATGTAATGGCAATACAGCACGTAAAATAATTACAGGGACTGTAATAAATAACCTCAATAAAATGTAATTCTGGTAAAGAGCATAAATATTTCCAATAAAATCTACCAGAGAGATTCTATTCTTCCATCATCACTCATCAATATGACTGAATAGGAAACACACCTAGAAGTAAAGGCCCAAAGTTCATGTCAGGCTTCATAAATTGCTTTTATCACCATTTCTCTTGACCATGAGTTAATCATAGGCCATTATTTAAGCAGAGCTTTAGCATCCTGTGCAGGGGAATGTGGTGTGTCCCCCTCCCCAGGCAGGGCACACTCAAACAGTCCTTCCTCACTGCCATGCAGGTCCCGAGACCTGCAGCACTCCAGCAGTTTTTAATATTTTATCAGGGTAGATTTGTACTTGCAAGACTTCCAAGTGAAGTTCAGCAAGACACATCCCTTGTATAAAGGGCAGAAACACTCAGCACAACCTTTAATCCTTCTGGGAGCCCTGGCAGATTAAAGACTGCCCTTCAGAGCAGGCCTTCCCCACTGCTTGACACTTCATCAGTCCTGGGGCTTCTTAGAGCCACAACTACTAATTACTCAAAGTTGTTTGCTGGCAGCCAATAGCCATTAAGTGCAAAATTAAGAAGTATCAGTTTCTACCACATGTATTTACTGCTCAAACAAAGTGCCTGCATGAGCCTTTTGGAACAAAGAGAGGGGTCATTACTCCTCTTGTGCTATGCTGGCTCCCAAGGCAATCAGCCTTATTTATAATCAAATGAGTTATATAGGTAAATATCAAATCATTAAAGTAGCAATGCATAAGCATGAATATGGATTTTTGGGACATAATGGCTATATATTGCCTATTTATTACAGTTGCATTTTTACAATTTCTTTAATTCGTTTCCTTAGGCAAACTAGAGACCTCTTAATTATGCTCCCAAGAGGTGGGCAACTACTAATTGGAAGAGAAGCAGGTGAAATAGAGGGACATTTCTTCTTAAGTGAAAAAAGCCCAGCCTTAAAAAATACTGCAATTCACCAGGAAAGTAATGTAAAAGCCCAAGGATCTCCAAAAGGTTCCTATTTACAGCTACACAGGGATTTCACCATTTTGCTTCATTGTTCCAGGAAAATGGATGAGAGCACATTTACCACATTCATGACTTGCTCTACAAACATTGACTTAAGGGCTGCCAGTCTCCCACTACTGGTACTCCCCTCTCCAGGGCAGTCTCCTGATTGCTCTTCAGATTCCTCATTGAAATGCAACAGAAATCCACCCAAAATTTATTGGAGTAATTGATGCAAATTAGAAACCCGACTGCATAAATTGGAAGGATGCAGAGAAGGCAGAGCTCTGGCACCAGGAGAGAGCTCCAAGAGGCTTTAGTGAGTGCCCAGGTGTGCCAGGCTCAGTGGCAGAGCCCACTGAGAGCTCCCTGGGCAGGAATCTTTGTTTCCCAGCAGCAGGAGGAGTCCAGCTCCACCTCCACCCACTCGAGGAGCACACTGACTATTTGCAGATTCAGAAATAGGAGAAAGGGGCTAAAAAACCTCCTGGAGAAAGGGCAAACTGCCCCAAAAGAAGTGTTTGTTCAGCATCCCCACTACAGAGCAAGTGCATTGAGAACAAACATTTGGGAGACACAACCTTTCAGCATTTGCAGTTCTGAGGGAAGGTACATCAGGGAGGAATGCAGAAATATTAAGTTTAAGAAAACCCTTTCAAGAGGGAAATGGGAAGCAAAAGGCAAATAATCACAGGTGAAATACACTTTTTTCAAAAAACTTTCAAAGATCTCGGGTGACACAGTCTATCCATCCTTCTGTGAGTTTCAAAAGAGCAGGAGAAAATTCAAAACATCACAGCACAGTCAGTAAATGAGCACAGCCAACTGAATGAACAAGATATTCTGTATTCATAAGAACTGAAGAACTCTCATTGCTTCAAGTTTTGTTCCCATTTCAGCTCTCTAAAATTCTTATGTCATATTTGCAAAAGAAATAACCAAATAATAATTAAAAAGAAACGGAACTCTTCTATTTTAAATAATCTCAGGTAATTTTCCTTTAGAGGCAGACACCAGGAAGCAGAAATGCTGCTTTAAAGCAGGGAGCAGGGAGCTGATTGCTCAGTCCTGCCAGGCAAAAATGGCATCTCCAAGTTCACACAGTTACAAAATAGATGGTGGACTCTAATTTGGGAAATATTTTATGGCACATAAATTGTTGCTAAATTGGCTCACTCAAACAATGACAGAGTGTGTAGCTACCTTTCCAATTAAAGTTCCTGGCTGGGTAAGGAAATCAGTTGTTGCATTTGTGAGCTGCCTACCAGTTGTACATTTTGAAATCACTCTTTGCACACAGCCTGGCTCCTTCCTGCCACGGCCAGTGTTGGCAACAAAAGAATTCCCCCAGAGATGCTCAGTGACTCCTGCCTTTCTCTCCTGCCCCAGGGTTTGCTTCCCACCCTGGGGCGGGCCCCTGTCCCTGCCTTTGTGGGGAAGGCCATGAATAAGAGATCTCTGAAGGCAAAGCCTGTGCTGAGCCCTGGAGCAGCAGGTACCTGAGGGGAGCTGGGGCAGCCTCTCCAAGTGTTAATTACACGTGAGAAGCCCATTATCCAGGGAAAGGCACCTGCTGGCACTGCAAATGACTGGGACCTGCCCTTCCTGTGCAGGGAGCCAGGGAAGGCTCATTTCCACAGGAGATAATCTTTAGATTCCTGTTCCCCCACGCAGGCACACACAACATTTAAATCAGCTGCACAGGAGCAAACTTCCTTTAAAGCTGCACAGTTTGGTTTCCAGGCCTTTTCTCACTGCTGGTTATCCAGCTGCACCCAGCAGAGGCTTCAGACTCACTCCAGGACATGTGCCCAGGGCAGTGGGTGTGAGGGACAGACACAGAGCCCAGAACACACAGGGCACACACACACACACACACACACACACACACACACACACACACACACATGGCCTTACCAGCAGTAGTCCAGCAGATGTGGGGGCAGAACAGGGATGTAAACGTGCTGCCAGAACATGGGGTAGAGCATGGCTGCAGAGCCATGGATACAGGCAGTTAACTGAAACACACAGAAAGCACAACAACCATGAGAGAAACCCCAAACCTCAAAGGGTAAACTTGGAGACAACAAAGTAAAGAATCAATTCTGCTTTCCTATCAATGCTTTATCAGAAAATACACAACACTGCTGGCAAAAACAAAGGTCTCAGAGGGAGAAAAAAGAATTCTGGATGCAAGGAGAGCTCTGGTTTCATTTCTGCAGCAGGATGCTCCCACCAGCAGGTGAGCTTCTGCCAGGCACAGGGGACTCATCATTTTGTTTTTTTTATGGCTTTTATTGAGGAGTTAGACCACAGAATATGAAATGAAATTTAACAGGAATAACTGCTTTAACATTTTGAGAAATTATCTGCATTTCTCTTTGTAGAGGAGAAGAAAATCCAAGCAAACAGCTATAATTTCTCCATAGGTTCAGTAAAAATAGCTAACAAACACAGCTTTGCTCAGTTACCTCCAAATCTTACTCATCTTAAGGATATAGGGATATTTAAAATCAAAATCTGAATCTGAGATCAAGTATTGTAGCACAGAATCCATTCCTCTATAAAAGCCTTTCTACCCAGGGTGGTTTTGTTTTCTCTCTCTTACCTGGTATTAAATCCAAGCCCTAAGTCTGAACTGTGTCTCCCAACGCTAACAGAAATGAACTGCAAACAGGTTCTTTCCACTTTTGTGTTCAAAAGCTAAAAGCTGCAAACAAAGGCAGCAGCCCCTGAGCAGCCCCCCAGGCAGGCTGCACTCGGGAATGGGGGGTTTGGTTCCTTTCCAGGGACAAGGTCTTGGCAGTGCCAAGCACAGGCTGAGAGCAGAGAATGTTCCTGGGCTGGAACGGCGAGCGGCAACCGCTGGCTCGGGCCCAGCTCCTCAAACCTGCCTTCCACTGTCACTCCAATCTGCCAGCAGTTTATAGAGAAACTTGTAAGCTAAGAACACACAGTATGAATACCCCTCCCTCCCAAGAACCAGACGTGCTTTTATCTTGGACAGAGGCAAAAGGAAGAGAAATAGCAGAAAGAGAGGAAAAAAACCCAGCCCCACTTGTGAACTGGCTCATTAAGGAAGGCACAGTGACAGGTAAGTAATTCCTCTTCCCAGGCTCTGTCACAAAGGGAGAGATTAAACCAACCAACCACACAACCTCTGAAATGCTTTGGGCAGCCCTCCTCTTCTTCCCTCCTCTCTGATCATTTACTGTTCTTTTCATTCCATAGGTTGCTGAAATAAACACCTTCCTCCATTTTATTCCAGTACCAGACTTGGACGGAATTTTCCTTATTTTAGGAGTGAGGACATAGAACACGTGGTAGATAGAGAAGTTAAGATTTTACAAGTTTTCTATGGCATTAAACTTAATAATACTTAAATGCTTTCAGTTAAATGTGGGATTGATTGTAAACATTATTAATAATTGTTATTAGATGCCAGAGGCTATTATAATTCTCCTTTAGCTTACCTTCCACAATGATACTGTAATAGCTACTGTGGGATTAACTCTGAGGTCTTACTCCTCTCATTTCTCTGCCCTGTGCTGTCCTCCATCCCTAGGAGGGTTTGTGGACATCACCCCAGCCTTGCAGAGCATTCCCAGTGCCATGGAGCAGTTTGAATCTCAAGCACAAGCAGGTCTGGTGGTATAGCCAGATAAGAGTTCCAGCCCCAGGAAATGGAAATGGCAGCTGTACTTCAGCCAGGACTGCTCAAGTGCTCAGCCCACAGCACTAGAAACCAAAATTAGTTAAACCATCTTCAGCACTCACAAAGGAAAGCAATCAATAGCCATTTACAGAGCAAACACGATGACCACTGAGCATTTGCTTTCATAAAGAAAATCACAATCTTATTGACTGCTAAACCTTGAAATGCATAACACAGAACTTTGAACTGAATCAAGCCCTGTGCTTGTTTTGATCTCCAGCCATTTTTAGAAGAGAGTAGAATATTCAGCAGCTTTCATCTCTCAGACACTTGATGGAGCCTAAAGAGCATTAAGACTAAGCCTTATCAAACACAACTGCAAAACTGTGAATTGTCAATGTACTTTAGCCCACTCCTCTGGTCCATCCCAAAGAGGTCACTGGAACATCCATTTGACAGTGTCATTTACCCTTTTTTTTTTCCTGTCAAGTAAATTCTGAATAAATGACTTCACTATGGCACAAGTCTTTGAACATTCATGAACCAAACAGCCACAAACATCCCTGTATCCAAAAAATTCTTTTGAACATTGGGGCCCAATAGAAGTTGCACAAATCCTCACATAAGGCACAGAACTGAGCTGGAGCTACACAACTGAGGTTGAAAGATGGACCTGAAGATCAGTTAATTTCCCATGTATGACTGCAATTAAATAAAATGAGCTAGTGTGAATAGAAGGAATTGTTGTGCATTTACTCACAGTGCTCAGCTTGCTACAGCAGATGAGGATGCGGCGCTCGTACAGCATACTGGCGTAGAGATGCAGCATGTTGTTGACATCAACTGCTACAAAATACTCTGTCAGATTTCTCTGGGGAGAGAGAAAAATCATTTTTGACTCATGATATTATAAAACCAAGTGTCCCAACCAAAAAAAAAAAAACCAAACCAAAAAAGCAAACAAAAGAAAAAACCTCAAACCAAAGTGATTTCATGCTTCTATTGTGCTGCATGCAGTACAGGGCTTAACAAAAGAAAGCAGGATTTCATCTTATGGCAGAGGCCTTTCTAATTGCAGTATCTCTCCATAAAGTTTTGGGGAGCTGGGTCTTGGAGTAATAAAAGTGATGATGTTTCGCACACAGCTTTTTGAATTAAAAAAAAAAAGTTCTGTCACTTTTACGGAGACTTCAAAGTTGCCTGATAAAGTACCAAAAACCCACATGCCAAAACTAAAAGCAGCTCTCAGAGACCAGTTCTAATACAGCAAATTCAGGTTTGAGCTCAGCCTGTGCTAAAACAATTCTGACTACTGGGAACACATCTTGGCATGTCACACACACCAACTCAGCTGTCTGAACTGAGCCCCACACTTCAGACATCCCTGGGGGGGAGACAGGAGCACTTCCCTGGGGAGGCTGAGGAAGGAGGAGCAGAATTATCTCTCTGAGCACTTCACTTCTTAAAAAATAGAAATTAAAGAAAAAGGGAGAGGTGGAGGAAAAGGTAATACCCAAAAATGCTGAATTAGGGAATTTGTTTCCAAATAGCTCCTTACAGACATTAAAGGGTTGCTATAGGATAAAGACAGCCTTATACAAAAAGCACATGTGAGAGCAAAATTAGATTAGTCATGAATTCAAGTGCAATCTTAATCATCCTTAAATAAAAAAGTGCAGAAAAGCAAAAAGCAAATATGATTTAGAAACTTAAAGAAGCTCAACAAAGCCTATTAGCACTTTTGACAGATCCAAGATACTTGGCCTGAGAAGTCTGCCAAGATGCTTCATACTGTGCAAAAATATGTTCCCCAGCTTGCCATCCAAACACAAAGAACTGAAGGAAAATTAAGCATTGTATTTGGGAGACTTTGGTACCAGTAAGTAGAGGGATAAAAACTGAGCTCATTATGGTTGGCTTCAAACATGTAAAATAAAACAATCATTCAGGTCTTTGTTACAGCAGAGCTGGAGCCACAGACAGGTACAGTCAAAGGAGAAAAAAAAAAAAGCCAACACATTTTGCCAAAAACCTATTAAACTATCATGTACTTTTTCTGTATTTCTCATCCCATCTGTGCTGATTAACATGATATTTTTGTCTAAACATAAGCTGTCTTCTCTACGGCTCTTCTTCCCCCTCTCACCCACCCTTCCACCACGCCAAAACACAGCCCGTGACGACACAATTCCTGCTAATAGTGGGAATTAAAAGAATTTTTAAGGAGCCCTGAACTCCCTTTGATGCCACCCAACTCAAGGGCACAGCAAAACCAGCACACAATCCCTGCATGCAGCCCCAGGATGCAGCCCTGCTCCACACAGATCTGTCTGGGAGGCAACAGCTCCAGTGCAAGAGAAAAATAGACGTGGGGATTGATTTGCAATTGTTCTTTCATCGAGTTTATTGTGATGACATGACACAAAAATGTACCTTCAGATGGAAAGATTTATAAGGTTTCAGTCTTGTCTGCTCTCTGAGATTTGCCAAGGACACCTGGGAACCATGTGGGCTGCATGGAAATGTATTGGTACTGAGGAGATTCACGTGTTCCCTCGAAGTTGTATTTATAAGAAAGCTGTCAGCTCTGAAGCTGAAATTGGGACTTACACATGTATTTTGAAAGACATGTCTCGTAAGTGACAAAACCATGAATGAGTTAAATAAATACAAATGAAAGCGTTCCAGTTTGCAGGATAATTGTTATGCATTCTGCTTCCTAGGATTGAAACCTTTCTTGGGGCAGTAAAAAGGGGAGTTTTCAGAACAGGTATCCCCACTGCTCTCAAAATTCACATAGAGCACTACGAAACTCCCTCACACTCCTTTGGAAGTTCAATTCCAGATCAATCATCCATCTGATTGTACACTATCTAACATCACTAAACACACACTGGCTACACTGACTTCTGAGATTAAAAATCACCCACTTCTCTTCCACCATCATCTGAAGAGGAGATGGACCGAGTGATACAAAAACACACAGCACATCACCCTCAAGAAAATGCCATCCTTTCAGCCTGTTCTTGCCTGCTGCTCCTGAAACACAACAGCTAGCACCAGGAACTTCAGCCTTGCACTGTATTTCCTGCAACCAACCCCATTTATTTCTGAAGTTACTCTGCATTTACACATCCCTCACACAACTCTCATCTCCTGCAGGAGGGAATGAGTTACAGACAAGTGCCCATGCTAAATGGTTCTGTGACTCATTAAACACATTGATGTGACACAAAGTCAGGTAGTTCCAAGAGGTTTGTTAACACTCCAAGCAGAGCTCTCTGCAGCTCACATTCCTCATCACATCCAACTTTGAAGTTTGGCATCACTAAAACTTTTGCTAATACTGGTTTAAATGCAATGCCCAGTAAGAAATATGGAATTTTTAATAAATCAGATCAATTGATTAAAATACACCAGACTTATGACCATTTGATCTCCTTGTATTATTTCCTAATATGCTCCACTTCACAGGACAGTTGCTTTAACAGACAGATAAAAACCTCCTAAGAAATTACACAATCCTGGCATAGTGGAAGCTGTCACTGCCCATGGCAGGGGGTGGCACTGGATGGGCTTTAAGGTCCCTTCCAACCAAATCATTCTGGGATTTTACGATTCTATGAACTAGGACAAGATTTGATGGCTGGTTTAGACTCAGGAATTGATTCCTGAATTACACCTAGTGTATCATATTTGTACAAAAATAAAGCACCTCAGAAGAAGGAGCACATCTATTAAATCTCCTGTCAGTGTGTGTGTCAGTATGAAGAGTCTGCGACACAGAAAAACCAGCAACAGTATTTTGAAAGGCAAACAAAAAGCCCCAAATGCTATCTGCTATACAAATCACCCACAAATGAGATGGAATGTCTTGATGATTCCCTTTTTTCTTTCATGCCATCAAGTGGAGAATGTGATGCTGAGACCGACCGCAAAATGCTCGGGAAGGAAAACTGAGATGTCAGACACAGGAGTTTGGCTGAGACAGAGCAGGAGCACATTAAAGAGTATTTAAGAGAAGCAAATGCCAGCATTGTCTCCCCACAGACTTATCATCTGGCTGGAAAGCTGAGCCAGGCTGAACACACACGACTGCACAAGGCTTAAAAAGTCTCCCAAAAAGTGTCTCTAAAGAGCCCAGGTGTGCTTGGCATTCTCAGGAGCCAGGCAGCAAGCAGAGTGCTTCCCCTGCTCTCTCAGGTCATCCTTCAAGAGTGAAGGATTAGCAGAGCTGCTGTTCCACCCACATCAATCTGTCCATCACACAGTTCAGCTTTTAATCACACATGCAGATTGTCAGCTCCTGAATGCTCAGTATTTTACAGAATAAAACCTATCCCAAACAGAGCAATATTTGTCATCTATGCAGCTGCTGACATTAAATGGAAACAATAAGGTGTAAGGTCCTCCCAAATACTCACATTTTCAGGTATACTGGGAAGCTCTCTGGTGTCAGGCACAGTAAAGTAAGAGTGCTACAAAAAACCAAACATCGATTATTTCAATAATGTCAAAAGCAATCTAAATTTATTGCTTGGTATTGGTATCAGCAGTAACAGCAGTTGCTCAGCTAAGTAAAAATGACAGAACATTTGTTACTAACTACCAGCTTGAGTTCTCTGTCCTGGATTCCACAGGCTGGGTTCCCAGATCACTGGGGCAATAGGAAATGCAGTAAGAAAGAAAGTATCAAATGCTCCTGGAAAGTTATATTCCATGTTTTTGTTCTTCAGAGCTGCTGCTGCAGACAGACTCTGTCTCAGGGGCTGTGACAGATGCCAAGGAAACTCCAAGGCAGGCTGTAATTCAAGCTATCTTTGCCCAGCCCAGGGTAGGATGCACTCCAGGGAGCAGCAGCAAGCAGGGCTTTCTCTGTCCCACAGCACCAGAAAGGTTCATTCCAGCCAAGGGGGAACTTGCACTGGGAAATGCTTCCTAAGCTTCAAGCCTGCTTACCTGAGAAAATTTCTAGGTTTATACACCCTAAAAGCACATTTTCCAATACATTAATTATTATAAATAAATAAATAATTTATAAATTATTAAATTAATCAAACATGAGAGCACATTTGCTCTCATATTTTCAGAATCCATGATATTGTTCACTGTGTTTAACTGTCTGCATTCCAGGAGCCCAGGTTCACTCCAGCTCCCAATTTGATCTCGGGTGTCTTGCATGATCCTTGGTCAGAGCTTCAGAAAGGAGAGAATATGACTTGTACACAACTTACATAATTTTTAATATTTTCACAATTTGTCTTAGGGCTACTTATTAATTACTGGCTGAAGCCTTAAAGGCTTTTCCATCCTTGGCATAGCTCCACAATTGGCACAATTCTCTTGCACACAAATCTCAGCCATCTCAGTGCTTCCTGATCAGGCTGTACCTGAAATAGCAGGCAGGGACCACAGCTCCACTGAACTGAGACACCAGATGAGAAACACAAGTTTATCTTTCTGATGCATCACTGGTTTGCTTTGCTTTGGTTTGCTTTGGCTCCAGAGATGCAATGCCCAGGCAGAGGAGCAGCACCCAGAGCTGTGGCACACAGAGCAACCTCACTCTGACCTGCAGTGGGCTCAGAAACAGCCAAAACAAAATCAGAAAGACACAGTCCCTGGACTGCTTTTTTCTGTTCTTTCTTGCTCCATTGCCTATGAAATGTCTGAGACAGGCAGCATTCCTTGGAACCACTGGTATGAAAAAACTGGAATATCCCCACTGCCCCTGGCCTTGGGAGGCAGCTCATCCCCTGAACAGAAATGCTGCTCCTCACGAGGGGTCTGGGGACGTGTCCAGGGCCAGCTGGGACCAGCAGGGCCACTCAGCTGCTCCCTGGGCACTGCCAGCCCTGGGGGAGCAAGGGCCAGGAGCTGCTTCTTGCCAGAAAGTGCTCTAGGAGGAGTAAAGGAAATGCAAGGGAGACTTCCCAGGAGGGTCCACGTGAACTGTCAGCTGGCAGCAGCAGCAAGAGCATCTGCAGTGCTCACCACAGCCTGGAGCACAAGGCTGTGCTGCAAAGATGAAGACAAAACCCTCAAAAGATTAAATTCAAACCACAATCCTATCAATAAAATCCCACGTCTGTACTGTCAGTGTGCTTTCTTAATTTTCTCACAAAATATAAAAATGAAATAAATTCTTTTTTGTGTGAGGATTTTTGAGGCAGGGGAAGGAAGAGGAAAAAGAACCAGAAATTGTGATGAGCAGTTCATTCTCCCAAGGCTGCTGTGACAGGTAAGTGCCTGCTCCCCCCTCAAGCTCCCAGGGCCAGGAGCTGTGCAGAAGTGTGGGCAATAAATGTCCCTTGGTGCTCCTGACCTCCCACAGGTCACTGGGGACATGGTGAGACATTCCCAGGGGAATACACACAGCCTTCCTCCAATCACCTGCATTTCACAGACATCTGAGCTTAGGGAGAGGGAAGCAGAGGGCCCCAGTTGTGAAAAGGGAATTTCACAGCTCCTCACAGGAAAACACCACCTGTACAAGCTCCAGGAGAGAGGATTACTTTTGACATTCCTCTGCTATGACATGGAATGAATATTAAACACCTTAATTTACATCTCCCCCCACACTCACCACTCCAAGATGAACAGAGGTTCCTGGCTCAGGGATGGTAAGTTTATGAAATGTTTCCAGGAGCTCACTCCTCTGACTATCCTGAAATGAGAAGAATAAACCAGGAATACTGAGCAGGCACTGCTGTCACCAGGTGAACTCCAAGGCAGGAGGGCAGGGTAGGCCAGAGGGGTGGGTAAACATTTGGAATTTTAAGAGCAGTTCTACTTTTAGTGGCCATGACAAACTTGGACCAGAGCCCTGGCAGGAGTGATGGGACTGTGCACTGCAGGAAGTGCAGAGTGGCAGGAGCTGTGCTGAACACAGCCCAGGGACTCAGGAAGGCCAGCAGGGCTGACTGCAGGGACTTGGGTCAGATCCACAGCCACAGTCTTGCACTTTATCTTTTCCAAAAAGAAAATTAAATGTGTATTTATTTTTCAGAGACACTTGCCAAGCTGAATATGATCTTCTGTATCACTGCATCATACAGATTAATAATTCACATGGTCATCTCTGACAGAAGTACTTCTTCAAACAGCTTCTTTCATCCTCTCAGCCTCACTCATTTGATACTGAGATTGGAAAAGGAGGGCCATATTTTAGAATAATACCTGTCCTTTTGCTGAATAATCTGCCAAGACATTGAGCAGTTTATAAAAGACTTCAAACCATGGGAGGTAACTGAAAAAAAAAGAAAAAAAAAAAGAAAATAGTTATTTTGGTTTTGAATTCTAGCACAAGTGGACTTTTAAAATTGAATAATAAGTATCTCAGAATTAAATTGTTTTAAAATCTCATTTCATCACTGTATTTAGCCTGGCCCTTGCTTCAGTCAAACAGAAACTTCATCTTCAGTACATGCACTCAACTTCCAAGAAAGAAGATACAAAATTAAAAAGGAAACATGCAGAAAAATCCCATCTTTTTCATTTACTTTACATCTCCATTCCATAAAGTAAGAGAGTGAGGATGTTCCTTTTCCCTGCAGCTTTGGCAGGATTCTGTGCCCTGTTTTCATGGCAATTGTTGACTTCAATCCCCTTCCCAACAGCAGTGAGGAATTTCCCTCGGCTGTGGCAAATGCAAAGCCAGGCAGAGATGCACTCCCTGATGCTCTTTAATCACAGCTGCTTTCTGAAGCAAATGGATTCTACTTTGATACAGTTAGACAGGATTTAAAGTTTTTATAAAATATGACTACATCCTGACAGCTGTAAGGAATGGAGTGCCCCGTGGTCCCTGGCTGTGCAGCTCTGGTGATAAATGAGGTGAGAAGCTCTCCATGAGACAGACAAAGTGACTGGCACTCCATCATTAGCGTTTGTTTGAAGCCTGCAAATGCTACTGTAAAATGTAAGTAGCTTATCAAAATATACTGATAAGCAACTTAACTTTTCATGTAATATGACAGCATTATCGTTTAAATTAATATGCTCTAAACATCTTTACAAAGTGTGTATTCCAATAGAGCAGAAAGACAGACAATTACCACTTTAAACAGCATTTAAGTTTGACATTATATTGTAAACAATCCAGAAGGATTAGGTAGAAGATAAGTTTCTTTCTTTCTGTTTAGTTAAATAAACTTCAGCGGAGTTAAAAGCCATTACAAGAGTAACAAGAAATCCTCTGCAAACATATCTGCTAAGTAGAGATTAAGAACCTGGTAAACAAATCCCTGCAAGGCATCTATCAAAAGAGTTTGAGCAGACAGAAAAGCAGGAAGGCAGAAAGCTCCCTGGCAGTGGGAAACCAAAGCTGCTGCCACGGAGGCACCATTAAAAGTTCTACCTAACCACTCAGGGACTTGGCCAGAAAAATACATTTACAGAGTTAAAATGAGAATCCTTAAAACCATGACTGTGCTTTCAATGTCCGTGTATCACGTCTGGTAAAAGAGGAAAAGAAAAGCAGGTTCTGCCAGAGCAGGGGCAGGTCTGGGTGACCTGCAGAGTCTCCTGTGCTGTCAGGGCACCAGCACCCAGCTCCTGGCTCCAGCCACCACAATACTCCAGCCCAAACCAATTCTACATTTTTTACTCAGCACCCAGCAAAGAGGCTCTGAGACTCCAATAAAAATAGCCCAGATATGTCTCATATTCACACAGTGTCAGAACAGCAGCAACCCCCCCACAGCCCATTTCTGCTACACTTGTGACTCCCTGGCTTTCCCTCCTCTTCCCCAGGATCCTCTCATGAACCTATTGTCCTTTTTTTAACATTCACTCCTCTTCATTTCCCAAATGATGGGTTACATCCCATCATAACTGCTTCTTTTTCTATTTTGAGAATAACTTCCCATTTTGAGGACAGTGTCACCCTTTGCAATCTGAGCTGGTATTTGAGGCAGAACTCATCCCTCCACTACACATGGGGATCTGTTTGCTCCTGCTCAAGAGAGGGGCAAGACAAAGACAAACCCACCACAAAATTGTATCAATTATGCAGAAAATCTCACTTCAGTTTTCACCCCCCCTCCACTGTCACCACACAATTCAGGACCTCTCTCATTCCTAAATTTCTGGATACATTAGAAAGCTAATTTATCCTGCCATCATCAATACTCCTACATCATCACTTATTCCACGTGTTGACTACTCAAGAATAAAACAGTTCTGCTTTTAATAGACCAAACTGTGACCAGTTAAAGTTGAAAAAAATCTAAAAAATCCCCCAAGAAATACAGTTATCTGAATTTGTTTCTAGATGTCTGCCAAAAGGAAAAAGGAAAATAAGTGCATTTTTTTTCTTACAGAAAGTAAATTCTCAAGGCTGCCTTTAAAACACCCCTCCAAAGAAACACAGACTGAGTTTATAACCCAAAACTTTCTGTACCGTGTGGACCTTAAGTAGCACAACTGGTAGCACTACTGAAGATTTATGGCTTATGACTTGCTCATATTTAATTTGTAACCAAACACTTCCCCTTCCTCTTAGCTACCTCAGAAGTTTTGATTAACTCTTGTTTTCACAGGTCAGAGGTTAAGCAAAGGAAGGGAAGCTCTCAGCAGTGAGATTGCCCAGAGCCCTGGGAGCAGGGCAGCCCCTCCAGCCACAGGGACAGCTCAGCACCAGCAGGGCTGCACTTCAAAGGCTCCATCTGCAGCCATCACACAGGGCTGAGCAGTAAACAAAAATAAAGGGCAATCTGAAATTTCACTTCTTTTTTAGCTATGTGCTTACTTTTGTTAGAAAGGTGAATCTCCAGTGGAGTCAATGTAAAAAAGGAGAGATTTTCCAGTGTTATTTGTAGCAGGCAATCAGAAAGGAGGATGCAATGGCAGGGTACCCAAGCTGTGAATGCTGAACTCACCAAACCCAGATCCCAGGGAGCACCCCAGGGTTTGGAACCTTGTCAGCAAAACCACTCCATGTTCCAGTGCAGCAGCAGCAAACCCCAGTGGCAAGGGGGACCTTTTCAAATGATTTATGAAGATTTGCCAATTACCATAGCAACTGTTTATAAAACTAATGTTAAACATTGCCAGCTCCAACATTCCATTTACTGGTGTGCTGACACCATGAAAAAGCAGAGCCAACACTTGTGGAAAGGTACCTGTGGCACCTGAGCTTTCCTCTGCTCCTGTGAAGTCCCACCTTGGCTCACAATTCCTGGAGCACCAGAGCAGCTCCTGGGCTGGCTACAGGCTGTGCTCAGCTGAAATTAATGTGTCTCAGTAACTAATCTGACATCAACACATATCATGCAGCATCTCCTCCTAGATTGAGTTGCAAGCACACATAACTTTTACTCCTTCCATTCACACAGATCAGAAGTGGAATTTTTAACACGTATTTATTTATAACACATACTATATATATTTTGATAACAGCATAACCAACTGCCATCTCCCTTGCAAAACAGAACAGTCATTTCCATTTTGCAGATGGGCACACTTCTCTGTGGTGACAGGCTTACAAAATCTGTCTGTATTAGCCAGGATTGGTTTCATGGAGTTCCCAAATCTTGACCTTTTTGCTCAGCACAATAATCTACAGTGACCTAGAACACAGAATGCAATCATGACCTCAGTTATTATATGAACTAAAGACACATCATCACTAACTTCACTGACAAAAGTGTAAGGAAGAGGAAATTCAGGCCAAATGCATCTTTTGCCAGCACTACTCCTTCATGTGCCACTGAAACAGCCAGTGCCTCAGTTCATGGACTCTGAAGAACAAATAGCAACAATTAATAATCCCCCCCTTGTGCCCAGTCCTTGGCTGTGGCAGTGATGTCACCATGGAGCCCAGCAGGGTGACACTGCAACAGGAGTGACCTGTGCCACAGGGACAGCTGCTCCTCTCCCTGTGTCCCCTCACACCATCATGTAACCAGCAGCAAAACTCCAGCACAGGCAGGACAGGGCTGGAAATCCCAAGGGGGGTTCAGCCAATGGAAAAAAAGAGATGGAATTTATTATTATTATTATTATTATTATTATTATTATTATTATTATTATTATTATTACTAGTGCCATTTTTCATTTCAATGCATGAACCAAGGAAGGTGCCTGCTGAAGCAGAACACATTTTCTCAAATGTGCCTGTCAATTCCTGCAGGACAAACGACAGATCCTCAGCAGGAACTCAGAAGGATCTTTGTGAATAATCCAACATTGTGTTTGAAAAAATGCAAAAATGGAAAACACATCAAAAATTACTCTGGTCTCTTGGTGACTTGTTATCTTAGGATTTCTTGCATTTAAAGATAAAACTCTGCAATTTATACTTAAACCCAATATTGCTTCTTTTCATCCTCTTGTACCTGGAAAGTAATGACTCTTCTCCCAGCCAGCATTATTCCTATTCATGGAATCACATTCTATTTTAGGTTAGCAATGGTTCTAATGATGAACTAAGTTATGTTTGCCAAGCCACGATGCTCTTCATGAGTTCTGTACAAACATGATTTTAAATAGCAAAAACACATTATCAAAACACCTTTTCTTCCCTTTATTAAAAGTATTAAATTCTCTTTTTAATTATTTCTGAATTTCACCTTATTTTTTAACAGTTAAGGTCAGGTAAAATGACATTAAATTACTGATTTTTAAAACTAATCCCATTTCTCTGCTCAGGAGAGGGATGACTCTCCACATGCTATTATTTTACTTGCAGGAATACATCACTACATTCTTTTCCCACCTTCTTTTCCTTCCATCACCCAGTGTTTCCAGCACCTTTACAAAATGCATTTGAAAGAGCCAAGGCATCCCTAGGCTCAGGTGGGAATTTGCATGGGGTAAATTCTCAGTTCAGCTGTTCCTGTGTTCCAGTGGCTCCCCTGCACCTCATGAGCTCAGTGCCTCCTCATCCCCTGCTCTAGACTCAGCCTATTGACACCTTCTCACATCAGGAGCTCAAGCACAGACACCCCAAATCTCCACAGCAACCCCTGCATGGGGATGAGATGCAGCCTTACCTTCCCTGGGAGCAGCCAAGAGTCTCCTTTGAACACCAGCTTTTTATTTATTTATTTATTTGTGTGTCCCACTGTGAGTGCCCCTGCCAGTGCACAAAGCCAGCTGCACCCTTGCCTCTCCCTGCTCCCACAGGATTTCTTTTCTTCCTGATTTCCCCCAGATTTGTAATAAACTTCCCTTTGATTACTACCCATAAGTGATCATTCCATGATTCAGTTTGAAGTTATGCAGCTTAAGCATGACTCATGTACATATTGTGGAAGTACTAACCACACAGAACTGGATCTCATCTTATGGAGCATCTTAATAAATGATTGTTTACAGTAAGTGCTTATTTGCTGACTTGCCATTGTGTATTAACAATAAAAGTCAATCACAACATTCCTGTTTTCCTGCAGTGAGACCATGTCTGAGCAGTTCCAGCCTTTCCCAAAGAGCTCCCATGGCCCTGCAGCTCACAAAGGAGCTCAAGGCAGCTGAATGCCCCCAGAACAACACAGAGTCAGGAAACTGCAACAAGGAGATTTATGGTGTAACAATTTGACATTTTAGTCCAGCTAAGAAGTGCCAGGGCAGCTGGAGATGCCCATTCCAAAGAGCTGCTGTTTGTGCCCTGCCATCTAGATGGGACATGGCAATGGGAACTGCAGCCTGAGTGGGACAAAGCTGCCACCCTGCCCTGGGCTCTTTGTGGTCACTCTAAAACCTGGGGGGAAAAAGAGTCCAGGGCAGCTGAACTGTGGAATTTCTGTAAACAGAAGGAATTCAGAGTTGAGCATGAGTGTGTGGCACTGTGAGCACCCACAGCCACCTCCCAGCCTCTCTACACTATCTGGACTTTAAAAAATGGTTATGAAGGAGTTAGAGCAGTTTGGCACACCAAGATTGATTTTAAAAAGCAGGATGCACTAGACAGCATGAGAGCCTCAAAATCCCCACCGAAGTGACAATACAGAAAAAGGATTCCAAAGGCTTAGCTTGTCAAGGAATCTCTCTTCTCAAACCATGTTTAAAAGCACACATGAAAGTGCTGGAAGAGAGAATTCTAGATGTGGCAGACAATCAGAGATCCCACTAGGTTTGAGACATCTGGCATCAGTTGAAATCCATCACATTTCATTTGGGGATCAAAGCCTGCTGTTAAGTCTATCACAGGTTGAAATAGTAGATCCTGAACAGCCTTTTCATCCCAATGCAAATTAACCCTTTTTCCTTGACCAGAGAAACAGCTCCTTTTCATTACTGACTCCAATCATATGAGCTTGTCAAGCTATGCCCTCTAGTACTAAGTTTCAGCTGAAATTTCAGTAGCATTATGAACATTTTATTATAAATCAGAAGTGCTCCCTCCCAGCCACCAGGCTCTGTGCTCTGGCACGTGCTGCAGTGAGCTCCAAAGCCACTCTGGGGACAGAGTTTGTGGCACCATCTGTAACACAGATAAATTCCTGAAGGGAAGAAAAATGTTGTATATAGGCAATGCCTTATAAAATAAGAGCCTTGTTAAAATCATGGCTCAGGCCTTCTACATCAGCTAAGTAGGAGAGGACTATGGGAAAGTGAGCCAGCTGAATTAGAGGTAGAAAAACAAGCTATATAACCATTCATCGTGTTCAATGATGGTTGGTTGAATTATGCTTGATATGATTTAAAACTATGTAATTGATAAAGGCCTAACTACTTAAAAAGCCTGGTTTTTACAATACAGTGCCTCTCCTTTGCACCTGTCTGGGGACTCTGCACTGCTCTGCCTCCTATAGAAAAACTGTCCACAGCTCTGTGCCCAAGGGCCCCACTGCACAGCAGCCAGCTGTGCCCAGCTGCTAAAGGGACCTGCCATAGATTGAAAAGTCCAAGCTGAGCATCAGGTGAGCATTTGTGATACCTGTGTGTGAGTTCTGGACATGATGGTGAATCCTTGCATTTTGGCAAAATAGCTACAGAGAACATTGGACATTTCAATAACAGAGGAGAAATCAATTACATGTACCTCTCTTCTGCATTCCCCAAACCACCTGTGCTCCCTACTGGCAAGAAACAAAGTTAAGTGAAGCAAGAGGTTTTACAGCTCCCTTCACAGGGAGGGAGGTTCATCACAGTGAAGAAATATTCACATGCTCAGAGGGAGTACACACAGCTCCTAATAATAAGCAAAGTTGGTAGGAAGTCATAAAAGTTAAACTCAAACCCAAGCAGAGCTGAAAGAGCCAAGTGAAAAATTCATGATTATGTCAGCGCTGTAGCACTTGCAACTGATAATTTGAGAATGCAAGGAACTGGGCTAGGCATGTAAAAATCACCTTCCTTACAGCAAACAAGCACTGGCAGAGCAAGATGTCAATAGGAAGGCTACAAAGATCAAGTCAGAGTCTGATATTTGAGTGCAAATTGCTTATGACCAGCATGTACTATGGTTTAGGATTCACAGCAAACATTCAGGTGTAAAAATAAGCACACAAAATGAGAGCACTTGATCTTCACCTGCAGAAATACCACTGATGAACCTATCCACAGAATCCTGAAAATGCATGACACATTAATTAACTGAAAAGTCTTTCTGGCCTGTTACCTGGCCAGTAAGTCAAATTTTTATTTATGAGACTTCTTGTCTTACCACCAGCTTAAGCAAATGATTAAACCAGGAAACTGCCCACAATCATTTTAACATTAATAAATTCTAAAACACACAGAGGACAGTTGATGCAGGCAATGCCTGCTCAGTGTGGAGGAAGATCTGTCCCTTATCAGGCATGTTCATAAACAGCTGGGGCTACAAATGAAGGGTTTTATTTGGGCTCCCTGCACAGCCCAGGGAACTCTGCCTCTAGGAAGCCACACAAAGCCTCTCTGCTGTGACTGCAGTGCCTGGATCACAGCTCCTATTGGAACAATATGCACAAGTTCCTGGAGCAGCTTTTCTCACAGTGGCACTTCCACCTCTGAGCAGCCCCAGCGTCTCCAATTACCTCTGCATAACCCGAGGGCTCTGCCACAGCTCCAGTTTTGAAGGAGGAAGTTGCCATGTAATCTCTTTGGGAATGTTGTACACATCTGTCAGCAGGGACAGGATGCTCTGGCTCCTGACAGATGCATTTGTAAGCCTCAGACAGCAGCCCAAAAGTGATCCATTTGTGGAAGAGAGGATCTATCCATCTTGTACTTTAACCACTTCCTCCCTGCCATTTTTGATGCCAGGAGGGGCTTTTCCCCAAGGTGATGCACTAATTCAGTTTGTATTAGCTCCAAGACAAAGTTTCCAAGCCAGTCAGCCAGGGCCAAAGGTAATAAAAAGTGACATGATTTAATTACTTCTGTTACAGTTGTTCAGCAATGAAAGAAGGCGTGACATGAAGGCCAATTAATGAAGTAAAATTGGTTTCTGGTCAGAAGGCAAGACCAGTGAAGTGGTCTTGAGTGGACTGAATGCAGTACTATCAGCTTTGTCCACCAGTAGTGATATGTTACTAACACTTGCCATTTTTGCTGTGATCCTCCTCATTTATATTTTACAAAAGCATTTTGACTTGCAGTCAAAATTAAAGCTTCAACAAAATCTGCAATAAACTTTCTATGACACAGCTTCATTATTCTTCACATTTACTAAAAGTCTAAACTAAACTAAAACTTAACTTGACTAAAAGTTAAATTTGTATTCCATGGATTGGCAACATAGATGGAAGAGAAGCTTACAGGACTGCTGGAATGTGTGGAACTGCACAGGTAACTTCAGAGATTTTCTTCAAGGATATAGATGCTAATGACATGGAGGACAAGAAGTGTTTGGGATCACTGTAATGGAAGCACTAACTCTGGTTGTCCAGAACAGAGAGCCCAGCTCAGGAAGCTGCAGGTGGGAGCTGAGAACATCCCTGACAGTGCAAGGCCCAGAGCTGTTGCTGCAGGCCCTGGAGTGTTTGCACACTCAGGTTCTGGCCCTGCCTGCCCCAGGGTCCCTCTCCTGCTGGCTCAGGGCCCCTGGCAGGGTCTGGCCTGGCAGTGTGAGCAGGGAGTGGGAGGAAGATGAGCTGCAGGAGCTGCACCCCCAGCTCAGGACCAACAGAAAGCAGGGAAAAGAGAATGGAACACACTCTGAGTTCAGCTGGCATGCACATTTCTGTGGGACAGAGCTGGAACTGGAGAGCTCCAGGGCCTCTCCTGCACAGCACTGTGGAACAAACCCCTGCAGTGCTATCAGTGCAGGTTCTAGAGTGAAATTTGCATGCATTTGCACAATTACACTGCTCATAATTCAAACTCTGTTTTGTGTCTGTCGTTACAGGTCATTGTTGGCCAGATGGAAAATATTAAGGAAAAAGGATTGCAACTAAATCAATGGGCTGTAGAGTGCTGCCAAAAGGCCCCAGGCTAACTACAAGCAGATTTGCAGGCAGGCTCTGCTCAGGCACAAGGCAGGATCTGGCACATCCTCTGCCCTGCTAACAGCAGGAGGGCACGGGGCCAGCTGAGAGCAGCTACTGTGCCAAACAGACTGTGCAGGCCTTGCTGCTTGAATGCTTCCACAGAAAGGCAGAATCCATGGGCTCCCTGGAAACAACTCCCTGTACTTCTGGCTGCTACTAACTCACAAGTGGGATAACTTCATCCCTCTACAACATTAATGCAAGCACACAGCTCAGCCTGGGTACCAGAATCAACATGGAAATAAATGAGCATCAGTGCTAAAGGATAACACTTCAGCTTTCAGCTTAGAATAATGATGTGTATATGCACATACATAGTGAAACACAAAATCAGCATCTTTTCTCCAGTGCCAAGCACTATGTGGAAAGTCTTTGTAACCTGTAATTTACAAGTAAGCAGAGACTTAAGTTTGACTATTGAAAATTTTACTTTTAATATTTATTTCCAATATCAGTACTTCCCAGGGTATACAAATTTTTTTGTACAGCTCATGATTGCACTTCTGAACAAGCAGGTCCAGTTTATCAAAATGTTCTGTGGAACAAACATCCTCCTAACATCACCCAAGTAACCTCTTATGACCTCAGCATCTGAGTGCAGCCAGCCATGCTTACAGATAAACTATAGATGGACATAAATAATTTTTGGTTTTAGTGGACAGTAAGAGAAAAAAATGATAGAAGCAGAGGGGAGCTTCTGGTTCAACCATCACCACCAGCTGATCACACAGAGTAAAGCTTCAGCAACAAAGACTTCCAATCCCCTGCATCAGTCATAAGGTATTAATAGCTTATTTAAATTACTATTATCTTATTTAAAGATACTTGAGCAAAAGAAGATACTAGGCCTTACAGGCTTTCTGGAGGAAGTTTCTCACGTCTACAAAACAGTTAATGACAGAGATGGAAATAGAAGATGGAATGCAAAATTCTATTCTTCTTTTCCTGGAACAGTAGTTTCAAACAGCTCATCTCTATCTTGTAAAACTTGTAAGGACAATAATGGAAAAACCACAGGAAGTTTGGAAAAGCTATACTGGAGACAGTGTATCAGGAAGAAGAAACACAAAGCAGATAGCTAAATTTAATTGATGTCAAGCTCCCTCTTCACTAGGTTCATCATTTTTCCATATATATTCTGACAAGCAACTGAAAATAAGAGCCAGTGTCTGTTTAAGCGAATCAGCAGGGGTAAAAACCCTAAACTTTTGAGATGTAAACTGTTTTATAAACATGTCAAGTTAAGGCAGAATGCCTGCAGCACCCGGAGCCCCTCTGGCCCTGCTCTCGCCCTCGGGGCGTTGCACATTTCTGAGCCACTTCAGCTCAATTTCCTGTCACCCAGCACACAAAGTCACCCTGGTCTGCTCCACTACAGCTTGCAAGAAACTCCAGTTTCTGTGAGAGAAGGTCAGGCTGCAGCTCCAGTCCTGCCTGCCCTCTCCTCTTTTCTCTGCCAGGCCTGTGCAAAGGAACTGAGGAATCTCTGCTCTGCAGCTCTCACTGACAGTCAGTGCAAGTGCTAAAAAAATAATAATGAAAAAAATCTATGAAGGCATCAGAGGCTCAACAGCAACATTTTCATTAAGTACAACTCTGTAGTAGTGTTGAATCAGAGATCCAATTGCCCATGATTTATACATGTATTTTGTGGCCTTTGCCATGTCTAACAGAAGCAGTTTGCCATTTGCTTTCATCTCCCAAGCATTTTAAGTAGAACAGGGATTCCAGGGTCGATACACCTCGAGGACCAAACAGACTGTCCAAAAAATGTTCCAAGCATTTCCAGCCATTACCAAACATCTTCTGCAAGGCTTCAAAGAATCATACAGATATGGAAGCAAAACATTGATTTTGCCTAAATCAATGAAAAGGGAAAATTCTAGAAAACAACAGGACAATTACTATAAAACCAACCCCATCAAAAACATTCCACCTCCTCCCCAGAGTAGGTGGCAGGGCTGTGGGGTTGGGTTTGCTCTCTCCCCAGCAGGGCTCTGGGGTTGGGTTTGCTCTCTCCCCAGCAGGGCTGTGGGGGTTGGGTTTGCTCTCTCCCCAGCAGGGCTGTGGGTTGGTTGCTCTCTCCCCAGCAGGGTCGGGGTTGTTCTCTCCCCAGCAGGGCTGTGGGGTTGGGTTTGCTCTCTCCCCAGCAGGGCTCTGGGTTTGCTCTCTCCCCAGCAGGGCTGTGGGGCTGGGTTTGCTCTCTCCCCAGCTGGGCTGTGGGGTTGGGTTTGTTTTCTCCCCAGCAGGGCTGTGGGTTTGCTCTCTCCCCAACAGGGCTCTGGGTTTTTCTCTCTCCCCAGCAGGGCTGTGGGTTGGGTTGTGCTCGCCTCCCCAGCAGGGCTGTGGAGTTTTCTCTCCCCAGCAGGGCTGTGGGGCTGGTTTGCTCTGCTCCCCAGCAGGGCTGTGGGGTTGGGTTTATTCCCTCCCCATAAGGGCTTGGGGGGGTTGCTCTCTCCCCAGCAGGGCTGTGGGGTTGGGTTTGCTCTCTCCCCAGCAGGGCTGTGGGGTTGGGTTTGCTCTCTCCCCAGCAGGGCTGTGGGGTTGGGTTTGCTCTCTCCCCAGCAGGGCTGTGGGGTTGGGTTTGTTCCCTCCCCAGCAGGGCTGTGGGGCTGGGTTTGCTCTCTCCCCAGCAGGGCTGTGGGGTTGGGTTTGCTCTCTCCCCAGCAGGGCTGTGGGGTTGGGTTTGTTTTCTCCCCAGCAGGGCTGTGGGTTTGTTCTCTCCCCAGCAGGGCTGTGGGGTTGGGTTTGCTCTCTCCCCAGCAGGGCTGTGGGGTTGGGTTTGCTCTCTCCCCAGCAGGGCTGTGGGGTTGGGTTTGTTTTCTCCCCAGCAGGGCTGTGGGGTTGGTTTGTTTTCTCCCCAGCAGAGCTGTAGGGCTGGATTCTCCCAGCTGCCCCCAGGGGCTCTGGGCAGGGCAGGGCAGCCCCAGCACTGTCTGTCTGTCTGTCTGTCTGTCTGTGCCATGGCTCAGGCCCTGCCAGTTGGCACACCAGGGCCAGGAAGCTGTCAGTTCCAATCAGGGCCCAGCCCTGCAACCCTATTAAAGAACTCTTGCTGGTTAAGGGGCGGCCACTGTTTCCAAAGCATGGGAAAAAAAAAGAAAAAAAAAAAGAAAAGAAAAAAAAAAAAAAAAAAAAAGAAAAAAAAAAGGAAAAAAGAACGAAACAAAGAAAGAAAGAACAAAGAAAGAAAAAAAGAAAGAAAGAAAGAAAGAAAGAAAGAAAGAAAGAAAAAAAGAAAGAAGAAAGAAAGAAAGAAAGAAAGAAAGAAAGAAAGAAAGAAAGAAAGAAAGAAAGAAAGAAAGAAAGAAAGAAAGAAAGAAAGAAAGAAAGAAAGAAAGAAAGAAAGAAAGAAAGAAAGAAAGAAAGAAAGAAAGAAAGAAAGAAAGAAAGAAAGAAAGAAAGAAAGAAAGAAAGAAAGAAAGAAAGAAAGAAAGAAAGAAAGAAAGAAAGAAAGAAAGGGAAAAAAAAAAAAAGGAAAAAGAAGGGCTCTGCTTTCCTTAGATTTGAGCTGGCAACTTTCACTGACTGGAGTTTTCAAGGAGCTATGAATGAGCCTAACAAAGGAGTTCTGTGGCCAGTTTCTGGCTGAAATCCATGTCAACAGTTTTTAAGGTCACAGGTCACACTAACTAACATTTATTCCCAGCAGACCCCGCTCTAAACACAAGCTGTAAGTAGTACAAATTTGGAATTTTTCTGTAATCCCTTGAGATATTCCTGATCCTTCCACATGTTTCTGCTCAATTAAAAACAATTCTCACTTTGCACCACAAGAGAGGCCCCTGCTCAGAAATCTTATTCTGTCCTAAGAATAAATGGACAAAGACTGCAATCAAAGGGAAGGAAAGGGGGGAGGAGAGGAACTCACAACAAATCACACCAAAAACCTCAAATAACTCCATACAGAATCACATTCAGTTAGTTACATTTTCTGCCATCTGTCACAAACTATTATGGATTCATTTCTTTTTATCTTAGAAAAAGAGTGGTGCAGAGCTCAGCTATTTTGGCCGAGAGGGATTTCCACACAAATGTTTCTGCATTTCACTTCAAAAGAATGATTTCAGTTTGGGTACAAAACCTGAATAACCCAACAAAAACTTCAAATTCAGTAAAATTGAAATCAGAGTTGCACATGGGACCTTTGCAAACCAGTAATTTGCCCAGAAGTTTGTGAAACAAAGCAAAACTACACAAACTTGGGTTTGCTTTTGTTTTCTTTTTAAATAGTAAAAGACCAGAGCTCTTCACTAAATCCAGAACTACCTACACTGCTCTCCCTCAAAAGCCCATGTGAAATCTGACATGAAATTAGAGTGAAAAACAAAAATTCAGCCTCTTGATGTATAGTTATTAGGATTTATCCCATTGCAGCTGAAATCCTTAAATCCTTATATAAAGTACTAGAAAGAAAAGACATTTGGGTGTGAAATTTCCAAATCAGAACACAGAATTTGATGACTGGACATCAGCCCTTACTCTACGGTTAGAGAAAAGAATTGAAAAGCCCATTTTAAGTTCTGTACTGCATTTCACTGAAAAAGGTAGTAGGGAATTGCAGTTTCCCTGGGAGATGCGGGTGCGTGCCTGCAGAACTCACCCGGGCTCACCCCAAAGCCGCCTCACCTGGGCCCCACCTGCGCCCCCGCGCGCCCTCTGCCGGCGCCACCGCCGCAGCGCAGCCGCTCGGGGCCAGCCCGGCCCGGCCCCGCCGCCAAACCGGAGCGGCAGCGGCGGGCAGGAGAGGAGCCCGAGGAGAGAGCACGGGAAGAGATTGCACACTGCTGAACGGAACGGAACGGAACGGAACGGAACGGAATGGAACAAAACAGAACAGATCAGAACAGAATAAAACAGAATAGAATCGAACAGAACGGAACGGAACGGAACGGAACGGAACGGAACGGAACGGAACGGAACAAAACAGAACAGAACGGAACGGAATGGAACAGAACGGAACGGAACGGAACAAAAGAGAACAGAACAGAACAGAATAGAATAGAATCGAATAGAATAGAATAGAATAGAATAGAATAGAATAGAATAGAATAGAATAGAATAGAATAGAATAGAATAGAATAGAATAGAATAGAATAGAATAGGAGTGGTGCTACACTGAAGACAGCCACAGAACACCTGGAAAAGCAGGTTTAAAAGTTATGAGAGAGTTCATCACTGTGCAAGCTACTGCAGCAGGAAACCCCTGTGGAAACTATCTCAACAGCAGGTTTCTAAGTACTATTGGTTCAAACAGCCAAAGCAGCTCCCTACCACATGGAATGGCCTCTGCTGGCCACAGGACAACCCCACTGCTGCTGAGCTCCCAGGGGTGCCTCACTGTGCTCTGCTTCCACAGAGAAAAGCCTCTGGGTCACTTCAAAACTCAATTCCAGACCCTGACTTCTGGCCTTTCAGTACTTTGCTTCCAGAACACTGCCAAATTTTTTCAAGCACTCTCTGAGTGAAAATAATTTCTCTTTTTCTGCTGTTTCTCTCCAATAACTAATCTAAACATGATGATTTTCCACCTCCAAACCATTTTACCATGGCCAGACCCATAAAATCCCTGATAAGCCTGTGAATATCATCTCTAGTAATAAACACCATCACTCAGTTCTTATACTGTTGTTGAGCATAGCAAGGAATACTTGAAGCTTGCTGCCATCCAATCTGTAATTTAAAAACAATTAAACATTCTTTTCATCCCCATTTGCTTTTACTTACTGCTCTCTCATTTTTCAGCATGTTTCCCCCCACCCATTTACCACACACCATCCTTTAGAACATACAGGACACTGAGAAAATTCACATCAATAATGGGAGCTGCAGTCCTGGGAACAGAGGAAGTGATTTCATGTATTGCTGATTTACACTCTTCACTGTCCTCTAAAACTTGCATGAACTTGCATTAATGATGAACTTTCTTTTTCTCATCAGTGCACAGGAGAAAGAAGCAACAGGAAGGAAGTGAAGAGTCCCAATTCATCCACTGTGGTTGGTTGTTTTTTTTTGGTTATGAGTTGAAGCAGAAGGCATTTAACTACAACAGAACTCCTCCATTTCTTCTTGGCACTCACTCAACATAAGGGAGCTGACAGCAAAGAACTCTTATCCAGGAGGGATCAAGAAGGGACCCAGACTATTCCTTATTCAGATTTTCTGTTTAAAACTGTGTTTCTCCTTTAATTTGACATTAACTAGGCACAGTTACCCTTAAGCAGACACTGCCCACATGAGACTGAGGGAATCAGCCCCTGACTGCCCAGGGGAGCAGCTCTGTGGGAAGAGCTGGGAAACACCTTCCTGCCTGCAGGATACACTCCCTGCTGCTGGCCTGCCAGAGCTAATAATAGCTGAGTGTCTGCTACAGCAAAGGCAGAATGGAAGAAGATACTGAGCAAACACCTGTCACTCTGCCTCCCACTCAGTTAATTGAGAATTCGGGTAGATCTCACAACAATTTCTCCAAATATTAGGCTCCCATTCCATGGCATTGCTGTGTGCATCCCCCTGCAAGGGGAGGTGACCTGGGATGCTGCAGAAGGGCAAATGCCAGGGTCCCACTCTCAGGAGCCCCACACAAGGCAGGGACAGAGAAGTTCCTCTGTCCTCACCCTGGTTGTGTCCTGTGCAAAGCCAGCCAGGGATGCCCTGACAGATGTGTCCAGCTGCTCACAGAGCAGTGTGAGACTCCAGCCCTAGCTGTGCTGTCACCTCCCTGGCTGTCCTCAGTCCCCTCTGTGCTGGCTTTACCTGGGCTACTGTTGCTAAACTTCCAACTCCTTGTGAACACACAAACAACAGAAAGGAGAAGACAGGAAATTTTAAATTCGTTTAAAACAAGACAGACCATTTGCCACATGAAAATCTTCAATCCATGGAAGTTCTTAGTGAAGCTAAAATATTGGTAGACATCAAAATTTATTTATTGGCATAATTTCCTGAGGCAAATATAAATAAAAAATTCTGGACTATATTCCAACATGGCTGTGGGAGGTTATCAACAACTATTCTGACAGAGCCTCTTGGCCCATTTTCTGTGAAATGCATAGTTCCAGCTTCCACTGACAGTCTTTATCATGCCAAACTTCACAAAACCCTCAGCAGGACAGAGGAAAGCTCACACATACAAACTTTGGGGCTGTGCAGAGCATCACTGACATTCTCTCAGTTACCAACAGATGTTTTGTTAATAAAACTTGCATGTACAAATGTCCACAAAATGTCTTAACAAGATCAGTTGTGACAGCTATAGATAACAGCTGCCATCATGCTATGTCATATCAAATTACTGCAAAGAGACTTTTTTTCCATGTTGTTAACTCCAGAACGTTGGCTACAAACAAACACAGTTATCTACAGAGGAACTCCAAGTGCAAGGGGTTTTGCACCACTTGTGCAGAAGAGCAGTGACTTTGAGGAGCAGATAGGGAAACAATTCTGAGCAGCTGGAAATGGTAAGTGCAGTGTAGCTGCAGTCAAGCAGTGCTCCTGCAGCCAGGCAGAAGCCAAAGCACAGACCTACCTTAAGATACAGAAGCAGCTCTTGGCCCCTGAAGACAAGCGACAGAAGCCGAACCTCTGCTTGCTGTCGATGTCTGTGAGCACAAACGTGAAGTTCTGCCCAACCTGGTTAATGGCATGGCTGGAAACAGACAGCAAGAGAGAAATTACTGAGTAGCTGAGCTAACTCTGTGTCAAGTATCACATCCAAGTCATTGAACCTGCAACATTTCCTCTTTCAGCAGAGTTTTTGTGAGAATTTAACTAAAAAGTATGCACCCTCCAGAACCTTAAATATGCTTGATGAAGGAAGAGTAGGGGGTTGTGGGTTGTTTTTTTTTCCCATTTTTTAAGTGTGGGAGGATACTAATAATGAGTTTATCTTAAAAAGAAAATGGTTCTGACTATCAACCAGCAACCAACCCCATGTTCTCTCATATAACCCAAAATATTTCTAATTATAGGAAGTTAAGACTTATTTCAGGTCATATTCTAGGGTTTTTTTTATTCTCTGAGAACTGAGAAATCTGACTTGCACTGACATGCAGCTTTACAAGGCTCTCCTACCAACAAATACCCTGGTAAATTCAAGGACATTTAACTATCAGTCACAGGCCTTAAAATATTCTCTTCTCTGATGCTACATGCAAAAAACCCAATTTTTGTGGGAGAGTACACATTCAGTGCCTAAAGGAAATAAAGGTAAAACAGACTCGCAAAAATAAAAGGTGGGTCCAAATAGGAAAAATGTCACTGTCCAGCTGAGAAAGAATCTTTCAGCGGATTCCAAACAGGGAAGGAAAAACATGCAGTGATGAACAAAAAGACAGATATTTAAAGTATTCCAGCAGTCTGAGAATTAGCCAGTGTAAGTACTATCATCCTCCTGAAATCTAAATGTCAGCAGAGCAACAACTTCCATAAACCACACTGAGCTGCTGGGGATACCCAAAAATCCCTCACTGGTGCTGTGTTTTATCTGTAAAGCTTGGATGTAATGTTACTATGGTGATTTTAGTATGGTGTTTTAAAAGGGGATTATATGCTTAATTTTAACAAGGTTGAGAGCAGAGCGCGTGTGAGAAACAGCATTCGAGCTGACAATTAAAATTATGGAACAGGGGGAAAAACACATTTCATTAGCAGCAGGGAGAAGCTTGTTTATTAAACAACTCAGACAAGCTGGTGAGTTCCTCCAGAGCAAACCTAGAGAGTCCTGCATTCATGTGACCTGGAGAAACCAAACCTTGCTGACAGGCCTCGCTCAAATTTTGGTGCCAGTTCTTCACAGGGAAGGATAAACTTCCCAACATAAAAAGGGTTCTTCCTAAAATTTTATTATCATCTCTTCAGATTCACAGCTCTGCTTTCAAATGGGCAGAAGGTCTATTTAGAGCCTCACAGGATGGAAGCAGCAAAAATCTCATCTCTAATGGGGCAGATAGAAGTTAGGGGTGGAGGAGGATTTCCATAAAATCCCCCCAGAACCCACAGCTGACCAACACAGTCCTGGCAGGGAGCAGGACCAAGGAGCAGCTCTGCACTCCTGCAGCTGGGAAGAGCCTCAGCCTCATGCCACCAACACAGCAGCAGAAACTCCTGTCCAGTGCCTGAAGGAATGGCCAAGCAGCCCCTGGGGCTCTGACCAGTGGCCACAACACAGGAACAGAACCAAAGTCAAAAGAATGGAGTGTCTGTGCCCCTGAGAGCCAGAACCTTCAGAGCCACCACCAGCAGAGGAGAAGGAGCACAAGCACCTCCTTCAGCTGCCACAGCCTCAGCCTGGGCTGTGCTCTGCTTCCTGCAGTGTGGGAAGTCCATCCTCCATCTGAAATTATTAACTATGTTCTGGGTGACAATGTCTCCTTTATGCTCAAACTGGCTGGCTTGCAGTCTTTCAGTGACAGTCTGTGATATTCAGACAAACAAGTGGATCCAGAAATGGGAATCACTTTTCATTATGTTCTCATTTGCACCCCATATGGGTTTTCAGTGTTCTATCTTTCAAAATGTTATATTGCTGAGGAAAACCAAAAACAACAAAACAAACAAAACCCCTAGGTACAATAAATCTACACACAGAAAGCATAAATATTTCTAGTAGAAACAAATACATGAGAAAAATGTGTAAGTATTTCTCTGCTTCCACCCCTTAGGAAATGAAAAGGATGAGCAGTAAAAGTGGGATTCCAAATTCTAAAATGAGGAGAAGACTTCCAGCAGTTTAATCACAGTAAAGGTGAATTCCCTCAACTCAAACTATTCTGTGTCTCAGTTGATGAAGAGAAGTCATTTTCACCAATTAAGTGATGCTCAGAGATGAGATGAGCACTGGTGCAGCCTTTCAAAATTTCAATTGTTTTTCTTTTCATCAAATCATCAAGAATAACTCACAGTAAACACAAACTAAAAAAGTTTAACAGTTTCCTAAATTACAGGAAGTAAATATTCTCAGACCTTTTCACATTCACTTTACAATTTCCCCCCAAAAATCAGAAGTCACATTAAGTAGCTGTCAAGTAAAGCACCAGCATTCCAGCAACATCAAGAGGCCTTTGCATGTAAAACATTTAATTAATTGTTCCACCCAAATTTTGGCAATTAATAAATAAAATGCACAAGCAGAAAAAGCTTTGATATTCTTATGCATATTTGACAATTCCTATCCAAGCATTTTCCATCCAAGCATTGTGCAGAAGTAAAACAAAACACCCTCACAGCCCTCCACCAAAACAACTCCAACTTTTAAAACTTCTTTTTGTTTCATGGTGCCCATAAAAACCCCAGGAAAAAGTGATTCTGAGACTATAATTTGCACTCAGGTGCTTTAAGTCCCAGTCACACAGACAGAACACTATGAATGGTATGGCTTTTATTTTCTACAGGGGTTTTATTGACAAGCTTATTTTCTTGTAAAGTTTGAAAAGCTAACAATACCTGTCCACATAGAAGGGGAAACAAAACTTGGTCAGAGTCTGTAGAACTTCCTGTAGAGAGAGAGAGAAAAAAAAAAAAAGAGATAATTTATACATCTATGGGGACCAATAAATCTAATATTAACCACATCACACAATTTCACAACTTTGCCCTGAAGAAATAAGAGACAGATGAAGAAATATGGGCTTTATCAATTACATGGAAGTAGTACCAGGCAGTCAATCATGTGAAATAATAAACATGATCAAACTTCATTAAAAATGAAAAATTAATCAAGATTCACACATGGGCAGGCAGCAGGAGCCATCCAGCAATTCTCCAAAGAGGAGGAGGAGGTTGGGTTGTTGAGTGTTAACACCTCTCTGGGGACAGTCCCTGCCCTGACCATATGGATGGGAGTGAATAACACCAAACCACATGGGCCTGGCCTGGCAGGGCTGCTCTGCTGGCACAGCTTCTGCTGTTACCTAGGAACAGAGGTCTGGGGGATTAGAGAGCACTTCCCAACATCAGCAAGATAAATAACAAAAGATGAAGCCAATAGGCATCATAGCAGGAATGTTTAATGTTGCCTACTGCTACTAGAAAGGAAATCTCAGAGTTAAAAGACTGATTAAAATAATGTGTATTAAAATTGATATGGGTTGTTTAACCTACACACCCTTTTCTAGAAGTTGCAAAACAGCATCACAAACAGAAAAGTGTTTAAACATGAAAGCAAAGGATCAATGTGAAAAGTGAAAACATGATCAGCAGATAAATTTATAATTTTCAACTTTACAACATTAAACAAATACAGTCACTAAAGAAGCAAAACCAGAAACATGTTAGTCCCAAAACAGTTGTGTTCATAGACAAAAGCAAACCATTAGATCTTCAAAATTTGAATTCTGTAACCCACAAAACACCATAAAGGTCTATCAGCTTGCAGATCTTTCCTAAAGCCAATTCATTGCTCATTCTCCTTCACTTCAATATTTCAGGTCCTGAAGTGTAAATTCTATTTCTGCTCTCAAAACCCTGAACAAACAACAAACCCTCTGACAAAATCAACACTTTTCTGACCAATAGCAATAAATTATCATCGATAACTAAATAGATGCTTCTCACTTCATTTATTCCTAAGCCAAATGCCATCATTCCCAAATAAACTCCATCAATCTAATAACCTCTCCAGTGAAGCACAAAACATATTGACTCCTTTGCAGGAACATGTTCCTCCTGCATAATTCAAACAAGCACAGCCCATCCTGAGCTGTGGTTTCAGGCTCAACTGCTCACACTCTTCTTTGGAGGTTTCTTGACAACTAAAATGTGGCAAGTTCTGAGGATTTCAGGCAAAAACAGATATGGAAACTTTGACTTCTTGACAGTTTATTGATAGATTATTTAACAACCTCCTGTTTTTAAAGAACAAGAAAGGATCTATTGAAGAATGCCATGTAGAGCAAAGACGTCTCCTCCTTTGAATTGCAGCAGGAAACTTGGAAAGGAGCTATGTAGATTGCAGAGAAAACTCTGCAGAAATCTCTATTTTGATACAAAATAATGCCTCAAAATAAGGTCTCATTAATATGATTGGCTTCCCCTTGGTGCAGAATCTCACTGACTTTCACAAGCTGAGCAACTCCAATTGCTGAGGCACAAAAACTGCATCTGGACAAATTTTAACTATTGCACAGTGGTGCTTTGCCACAACTGAAATCTTACAGTGCAAAATGTCAAAAAAACCATGCCAAAAAGCAAACAAACAAACAAACAAACAAACAACAAAAAACAAACAAAAAACCCAAACCCAAAAATAATTCTAAAATTGTGAAATAATAATATTAGGAGTACAAGGTGCCTGTATCTTTATTGGCTTTATTAATACACATTGTCCTCAAAATAATGACTTTATCTATTTTTTCAGAAACAGAACCATATAGATACATACAACTCTGAAATAAAAGTGTTAGCAGACAAAGCTATCAGTCACCTCAAAATGGCAGAATAGATTCTCTCCATTATTTTGATGACTAGAATAATTCCTGTAACTGCAAGTAAAAGCATTCCCATAATAAAACAATAAAACATTCAATCAGCATTGTGTCAGTGGAGAAGTGCATTACTCAGAACTTACTCTGCACTTGCTCCTTGATATTTACAGCTTTGTAAATGCAGCAAAGGAAATGTTCATGTAAACAGGCTCTAAATTGCCTTCTCTTTTAAAGAAAGATTTTACAGTGCTATTATTATCTGGCTTTTGCAATGTCATTGGACACAATTTGCCATTCATTATACACCAATTCTTATCTGGCTCAATTCACAACCAAAAAAACTAGCACAGGTTAACTGCAGACTTATTTTTCAATGGTAACTAATAAAAGAATATAAATACCATATGTAGAATTAGTTTTTAATTAGCAAAACTGCTGATCTTTTACATGTAAGAAAAACAGTTACTGGAGAACTATCCCATTTTTGCTCAAGTTGCAAGCTCATTACTCTAAATATAATGCTGCTTTTTAAAAAATTCTTTAAATACTCCTTAGTTTGAAAGATAAGCAATACCCACATCATTCACACACAATGTCCTACCCAACTTCTATAGGTGTGTTATTACTTATGACCTAGAAAATTCTTCATTTCTTTATGATAAATAAAACAGAACCAAACATAGAATCACTCCATGTCAGTATCTTCTAATTTTTTTTTTAAACCCAACATGAAGCACAGAGGAAGTATCAGTAGTCTGTTTTCTTGTTTTATTCCCTTATGGCTATTTTCCCAAAGAAAAACCTGCAGAAATGCCTGGAAAGCAGAAGCCCCTAAAGGAAGAGCAGCAGCCCCAGCAATGCAGGACAGGCAGCTGATCAACGGGAATGACCCGGGAGCAGCCCCGGGTCTCCAGGGGACCACGCGCCGGCTTTCTGCAGCAAGCCCCAAGTTTATATTTCCACAAATCTTTTTACATGCAGTTTGATTTTTAACATTTTAATGAGCAAAAAGTGCATGTGCGGCAGGCAGGCAGCGGAGCTGAGCGCAGGGCATGAACCGCGTCCCGGGGGAGGAGCCGCGGCTGCGGGGGCTGCGCGCAGGCACCACCTGCCCCGTCCCAGCGCTCCGGCTGCTTTCATAACCAAAACACTGCTGACACTGGAAACCCCGCGGGGCCTCCCTAAAATCCTGCCCAATCAATAGAGCCACGACATAACTTATCGGAGACAACACACAGCTCATTGATTGAGTTTGGTTTCAGCAGCAAAGTTTGCAAAATAAATGAGGCGGGAGGACTGAGCTCAGCCCTTTTGTGTCACTGCACCTCTGAAGGTGAGGCAGGCTCTGCAAGGCTTTCCTACACACCAGGACACACTTGGAAAGCCAGGCTGGGACACCCACACAGCACACACCGGGCTCGTGTCCCAAACCATCTCTCTGTTGCAACCAAACAGCAAAGCAAGCCCAACAATGCTGAAAAAATGTGCACATTCACTTGTGAATTTAATAGGCAAGCTGTAGCTGAAGTCTTTTTTATTTTTAAACCCTTCAGCGTATGCTCCCACTTCCAAATCAGCAGCACAAGTTCAGATTCTCTTAAATACAGTGGGTTGCTTCACTTCTGCTCAAATGAACATCACTAACAAATATCCCACGTGCAGCTGCAATTAAATAAAACTGCACAGATAAATGATGTGCAAATGGCTGGGCTCGAGAAGGGTCTGCTGCAAAGTATCTGCCCCTAGAAAGATGCACAAGACACCAGAGATGCAAAGGGGAACACGAAGTGTAGGGAGAAGTTGGACAGAAAAGAAATTAAAATACTGGGATATCTGTGAAAAATGCTGAATGATTAAGGTATGATACTGACATAGGAATGAATCAGAACAGGGAAACAACACACCACACAAACCAACAGGTGGGGAACCTGCAATGGAAAACCTGAGGAAAATCTAGAGGAAATTGGAGGGACCACCCAGAGTAAAGACTGGACCTTTAGCTGTGGATCCTGGAGGGGAGGGGGAAAGGAAGGAACCCCAAACCCCACAAGTGTATGCAACAAGAGAACAGAACATGGCCAGTGAGAGGAGTTTTCCATGGAGAAGAAGTGACTCTGATGAAAAAGGTGGATTGCTCTTTCATTTCCCTGCCCTGACACCTGAGGCTGCTGCAAATGAAACTGCACAGAGAGGGTGGGAATACCAACACTTGTCATCCTACCCAGCCTGAAAGGGCATCTGAACCCAGAAACCATGGAGGGACCAAGAGACTGCCAAGAACATCAGCAGACTGGGGAACAAGGAGGGCCCAGAGGAGAAATGCAGGCAGGGTGATGGCTCAGGGTATGTGAGCACAGGGAACAGCATCCCCACCTGACCAGGGGGGACTTTATTGCTCCTCAGGAGCAGCAGCAAATTTAAACACTGCAGAAATGCTAATATAGCACTAAAAAGTGCTAAGAGATTAACTGAAGCAAAATATTATCCAATTAAATTTGGGTTGTACATTAATCTCTCCCATACCCACAGAATTGTAAACTGCTCTTACATTTAATCCATCTATTCGGATAATTTTAAGCTAAGAATTAATTAAATGATCCACTGCAAGGGAACAACATGTTTAAGAATTCAAAAAGGCAAACAATAACCTTAAACCCAAAACTTCTCTAAGTTCTTCTTAGGTTCTTCTATTTTAGAGAAAACTGGCACAACAGAGATTCTTTTTAAAACTCCCTGCTTGTTTAAAATATTTATGTCAAATTTCATATTGCATTGATTTTGCAATAAAATCTTTTTATGTCTTATATCAGTACTGAGCATTACTGAATTTTGTAATGTACTGAATATTTTAAGAAATTATTTTCATCAGTTCTTTAAAAGAATGTTCTACGCCCAAAAAAATCTGGACATAATTTGCTTAATATAATGACTTTAAATTGTCTGAATTTAGTTTTATCTCTACTTTTCTAATTCTACTGCTATTCCAATACAACTTTACAGCACTAGATTATCCATTTGTTCTGTGTTCCAGAAATCTATCAGCTGTTTCTGAGCAATTCTAAAGCTTGAATTAGGGGAGGGTTTTTCTCCCAAAGTCGCCTGTCTCTGTCTGAGGGTCAGCAGGGGAACAGGGCCATACAAAATAACATAATTTCATTGAAGGCAACTGATTGTTCTCAGGAAAACGCTGTTTTAAAAAAACAAATAAACAAACAAAAAAAACCCAATATGCATATCCACAATCCTGGAAACAGGAAGAGCAGAAGACAAATAACATTTCCTAAGCATATTGAGGCCTGCTAGCATTTAAATATTTTAAACGTACAAAATATGTGCACAGATGGGCAACTTTTCTCCTTGCATTACTAAAAACATATTTCAAGATAAAGCTCAAAATCCCTGAATTTTTTAAACCTAATTGTGACTCTGTTTCTTAGAATTCACACCCCAAGGCCAAAGCTTTCCTGCCACCAGTCCTTCAAATCTGATTTGGACATTACACGGGAGGAGGCTCCAAGCCTCCCTGAGGTCTCACTCCTTTTACAGCACACACAAAACCAGCAGATAATGGGCCTGTGCTGAATTCTGGGCTCTGCTCAGCTCCTCCTGGGACACAGGCCTAGCAGATGTGATAAAAACTGTGTCAGAGAAGTAGCTCTAGTTTTTGCCTTAATGACAACTTCAACCTCTCAACTCATAGAACAAAAGAACAGGAACGACTATTACTTTTCTCCAGTAGAAAAAAAAAATCTGAAAGTAAAGCTGAACTAAATATTTAAGCAGTTTTTCAAAGAGATCTCCTCAACAAATGTCTTTAAAACCCCTTCAGTAAAAAAAAAAAAAATTAGTTTCATTCAAAGAGAAATAGATTTTAGCTAAAAAGAAAAATAATTTACAGCTACTGTTGTACTTCTGAATAATTGTTCCAGTCTTAAATCACAAAGAATTGAAAAATTATACTAACAGGCATTAAAAAAAAATCAGGTTCAATTATGTGCATAAACAGTGATTAATTGGTAAAGGTAAGAAGTGTCAATAGCAGAGAGCTGGAACACTGATTCAATTAAATGTATTTTCAACATTTAACGACTAAAACCGAGGAGTATTTTCACTTGCAGATTTAGCAGAAACAAGGTGAGAACTATTAGTTGTGAAAAGATAATCACATCCTGCTCGGCCCATAAGTCAGTTGCACAGGTACACTGCACCAAAACTAAAGATTTAAATCTATCCTTGGGTTAGCATTTGTTAAATATTATAATTCTGGCTTAAGATGAGTGGCCCTTTCAGCCGGCGTCTCCATTCAGCCCCGAGCACATACCCACTTAATCAGCAATCATTGTTCTCTGAGGCAGGACTTTGTTGTCAAGACAAGCACTGAAACCTTTAAAATATTTCAGAACTGGCATAAGAAAAAAGTGATCTTTGTCAAACAAGGACAAATTTATGCAAATCTTTTATAAACATTCACAAACATTTATTTAGCTTTTGAAATGTTGGCCTCATTTGAGAGCATGAAAATGAGGGGGAAGTAGGAAGATGCAAAGGACAGCTTAGAGGCTGGCACACTACATAAATATTCAGAAGGAAGATTATAGGATTCATGTTAGGCTGTCTTAGGTTTCTCCAAAGTCCACATAGAATACCAAAGAACAAAACTAACGAGAAGTAGAGCAGATGTTAGACAATGCACCAGCCCTCTTTTCCACACTCTTGGCTATACTTCGATGCTTTCATTTTTTCTTTCAATATGGTCAGGTCATTCAAGGATTCTCCTATAGACTCTGTATTGTGGCTACAGCCTATAAGCTGGACCTCTGTCAGCTTTCCAAAAGTTCCTGATGAAAAGGCATTATGCAAATTGTACCTCTCTTACTCTCTTTTCAGGAAAAAAAGCCTCCAGTATGCAGTCATTGGAGTATTGGAAGTCCCAGCCTTCATTTCTGTATGGTTGTGTTTGCCTTAGGGCCATGCTGCTTGTTTTGACAGTGGATCCCCCCAGATAGTTGGGATTAGTCGAGCTTGTTTAGATAAACTTGAAATCAAGGCCTTCTCTAGGTAGACAGCTAGATGTAGCTACTGAGTTTCCAGCTGCCTTCTGCTTTCATCCCAAAACAACTGCAGATTCACAGCAGAGATCACAGCCACAGGCTATGTCACATACATAAGTACGAAATTAAAGGCTGCTAAAAGAAGCCTTTGTAAGTCTTAGTGCTAAAATAAGGAATCTGTACTGCATAGTTTAAACAAATTATTGAAGAAGCACCAATAAAGGTCTGCAGCAGAGAGTTAACAAGACGTGCACGAAAGAAATGCTCTGTTTACATAACTGGGCAGGATCAGGCTTTGCTAATCACCACTGCCCCTCCACTGAGCAGCTCCCCAAAACACAGACAAGGAAATACTCAGAAGCACTGCCTGCTACAGCACCCAAAAAAGAGCTCTGCTCATTAAATACCAACTTTATCAGCACAGGAGACTATTGTGACAGCACTGGTCCAGTTAGATTTTCAGTCACACACACAACAAGATTTGATCTTTGCTGTAGTCAGACAATGCAAACCACAGGAACTCATTCTCACTAATGTAATATGTTAAAAGAGAAGGGCCAGAGCTCCAAACCAAAATTAAAACCTAAAATCAAATCCTGCCCATGTCACTATGTTACACCTTTATATATCTGCACTGTAGTTCAGTACCAAAAGGAGATTCATTTTTCGTAAGGTAGGAAAAAACCCCACAAACAGTTTTGACTTCTTTAAAGATTGTAATCTCTTCTAGCTGGGTGCAAATTTTCATATACACTACTGCCACATTCAGGCACAACAGATGGGAAACTGAATTAAAGGAAAAATTAATCCCTAGGATATTATCAACAAACAACCAGCAAAAAAAAAGGAAGAAAAAAAAGAGAGAAACAAACAACTTAGTTCAACAAATAGTAAATATCATTAAAAATCAACTCCCATCTCTTGCTCAAGAAGAAGGATGTGCAGAAACTTGCAATGTTCAAACACTTTAAAGCTAAGAGCAGAATTTTGTGTTTAAGGGGACGAGGTAAGGATTGGTCACCAACCTCTGCCTCTGTGCACAGGAGGTCTCCAGAATCACATTTCTGCCATTTCCATATTACAGAAATTCTACCATCTCTCACTGTAAAACTAACTAATTTCACTGAAAAGGCCTTTTATGGAAACTCAAAGGATTAAAAACTGTGAGACATCAACATTAGACTTCAATTTCTTCCTGCACTTGTTACCAAAGAGAATCCTGAACTCCCTTTGTCATTCCATCAATCCCCATCAGTGACACCCTCAGCAGAAAGATGCTACAGACTGGGAATGCAAACCAACAACTGAGCAACACTGAGCTGCCAACCAGTACTGAGGAAACCATCAGTGGACTTAGAAGAGAACAGCACAACACCTGGAGAGCTGTCACCTGGAGGTGAGATCTGCTAAGGACACAGCTGTCACAGTGTTATCAAACACCAGCAGCTGTATCCAACATTCGCCTTCTCACCTGTCCAACTGCTGTGCCCAGGATGCTCCTCTCTGCTGAGTCCTGTTTGAAGCTGTGTCTAAAAGTTATTTAACACCTCCCTCACCCAGGTAATAGCTGCCTGTTGCAGGGAGGAAGTGTAACAAAAACTAAACAACCATCCCAAAGGGGGCAACAGCTGACCAACTTTGAAACTTCCCAAGGTCCTGCTTCTCCAGCTCGTATTCCCATCGCACTGCTTTGAGAATTCCCCAAAGAACAAAGATTAAAATGACGAGTAAGATGAGGACACTCCTGCCCACAGGGCAAGAAGAACTTTTCTAATATATTTTGCAGAGATGAGATGGAGTCAGTGATCACCTCAGACAACTGAAGGTTATGAGAGGATAAAGTTTTTCAAATTTATCAGCATTTCTACACCTTTCAGATTTTCAAATATGAGAACATGTTCGAGAGAATTGTGGCCAAAACCTGAGAGCTATAAAAACATTCACTAGCCCTGGAAAGTGATTTTTACCTGAAGAAAGAAGAGCTGATATGAGCAAAGATGACCAAACTCAGATTCTGAAGTTTTCCAAGTGCAAAGCAAAGAACTTTGGACTTGATTGCTTTAACAAGGGTCATGTCCAGTTTGTCCCTACAATGTGGCAGCAGCTCCATGCTGCTGTGCAGACACACATGAAGGTTTGAGTGGGTGAACACCAGTGAGTATCACCTCATTTAAAGAAAAACCCAGCTTTACCTGCAGTGAATATTTTATACCTTTATCAATAAATTTAAACAAAAGTGATAATGATTACTCACTCTAGGCCTGATCCCACAACCTTTACTCACACAAGCAGTCCCACAGGATTTTAATATCACCACCTCAGTGAATAAGGGTTTGCAGGACAGGTTTTAAATTATTCATATATTCAAAGATTTTTAAGACCAGAAGGGACCATTATGATCATCTAGTCTGACCTCTTGTATAACAAAGGCCACACAATTTTAGCCAGTAATATCTGCACTCACTGAATCATCAGTAGGAAGATCAAACTGTGTTTAGCAAACTTCCAGTATCGCTTCAAATTTTTCATGACAGAAAACTGAAATGGTTTAGAAAGTGGCTTGGACACACTTCATCACAGCTGAACCCAATTATTTCTCAATTTCTATTCAGAATTCTCACTTCTGCACACTGGCTTTTGGTGTGATTTTCACAGACTCCAGAGTCCAACACTACCTCAGGTACTCTCAGGCCAAAACCAAGCAACCACCTGAGCTCCTTCAAAACATTAATTGCCAGTTAATTACTATTTGGTTTCTGCACTTTTACCATTCCTGCCCTGCACTGTGACTTCTGAGACATAGACACCATAAGTGAAGAGACATTCAATTAATGCCATCAGTGATGCACAAACAAGAAACCCAACGTTTCCACCTCAGCTTTCCCAGATAGGATCATGTGCAGCAGCTACTTAAACAACCAGCTTAATGACAAAAACCAGCAGAGCCACTTTTCTACATTTTCTAAATTACTAACTGCTCAGCCTTTCTCACCCAACTTCTTCATCTGCTCCTGAAAGGCCAGCTCTTGGTTTGAATTACTCTTTAGACAGTTTTTATCATACTGTGTATGTAACCTGTAAGGTAAAAAGTTTATACTCAGAATATTATGTGCAATTCAGAAATATCCAATTGGATTATAATCATCCCTGTTCAAGCAACTCAGTCCCCTTAGTGCACACAGACTTTCCAAGACAGGGGGTTTATGCTCCATTAGTGGCCAGCACTTTCCAATCACACAACTCCCAATGACACTAAGAAAGTGCTTTTTATTTTTCCCCATGTGCTATGTTTGCACAATGCTCATAGACTCTGTACAAGAAAGACCATTAGTTTCTATATAAAGACTGCCATAAAAGTTTTATAGTTTATCTATAAATGTATAAAGATTGTTGGTTTCATTATAAACTCTGTTTCAATGCCAGTGGAAAGAAAAATTACCAGCAGAACAGAAGTAGCAATCTGCATAAGTACCAGCTTGCAAGCACGCATACCTCAGTCATTCCTGGAGTAATTAACTGAACATACAATAGTTCATCAAATTACAGACAAGCCATCATACCACTGAGAGCAGCTCACAAACAGCAACTATCACAACAGCATTTTCCCTTTCCTTTTCAGAAGAGCTATAAAGATTAAAACAGTCAGGAACCAGATGATGCACTACTCAAAATTAAAAAGTATTTTAAAAGGTACTGCATTTTCCAAGGCTGTGTAATTCCTCCTACACCTTCCATTGATTGTTTTACTACTTCCTATTTCTGTGTCTTTATACAACAACTATCTGCTGTACTGTTTCTGATAGAAGTTTATATCTTTGATGAAAACTTCATTGTCTTTATATTAACTAGGAGAGCTGTTAATCCTGGGATTAATCTTCAGAACAGTGGACAGCCAAAATTCACATGGTGACCTGCGGTGGATGGTGTTTACAATATCCCAACAGCACAGGATTCCACCTACAAAACATGAACTTTGTCACTAACTTTTTATTAG
>NC_136673.1:1218872-1303872 GCF_903797595.1 Erithacus rubecula | reverse complement strand
ATAATTAGAGGGAAAGGATCTGAGCTAAAATAGCTGTGCTGCCCCTAACCTGGTATCACCCAATATCAGAGACTCATTGAGGCCAAATTTATTGTTCTACTAAACAGCTCCACCATGCCACACTTCAGCAGTGCCCAGGAGTGGTGGTGCAGGAGCTCAGCCCACAGCAGCAGCAGCCCAGGGCTCCCCCAGACACCTGAACAATCCCTGCCCATGGCCCGGCCAAGGACCAGGCAATCTGGGGGTGTTAATTCCTGACTCAGCTACAGATCCTGGGAAAAATTCCTAATTCAATCTGTGTTTAAACTGAATGATAAATCCCTGTGTGTTCTACCCACACATTTGGGCTTTTATACCATCTTTTTGAAGCAGACTAGAGACTGCATGATCAGGCAAGAATTTAAAAAATGTGCTGTAGTGCCAGGTGCCCAGTTAAACACAGCTATAAACCTCAGACAATGCAGAGAGCTCTGCCAAATGAACTGCGGCTCTGGCACCTAAAGGCAAAAAGTGAAATTTATTAATCAATTTTCCTTCTCGCTCTCATGTTCACTTGTAAAAATGAGATTGTAAACCTATCTTATGAGATCCAAATTCTTCCGTTTTCTGCTTTAAATGTAAAAATGTTTTTATCCTTCTGCTTCTAATTACAGCTTCTTTTTCTTTCTAAGAATGCATTTATCTCTTTCAGTAAAAAGAGCAGCAATAATATGTTGAACAACCCTGAAATAAATTTTGTCATGTAAAAAATTAATTACGCATTCCAAACCTGGTCACTGTAGCCCTCTGGGAATTGCCTCCGCACCTCAGGATCTGTAAATAATTGACAGATAATATTAATTGGCTTTGGATTAGTGAGCAAGCAGAGAATCACACATTAATATTTGATCAGAAGATGATAGCAACCCTGGCAGGGGATCCAAGGAGGGCAGCTGAGGCTGCTGTGCTGATAAGAGCAGGGAAGGACTTTTCAAGGCTCTCCCTTTACCCTCCTCCAGACAGAAAAAACTGTACATAAAACACACACAAAACACATGAAACCAAAATTGTCTGTGTGTACATACACACACATACACATATTATATATATATGTATGTATATATACATATATATGTATGTATACATATATATATATATATATACACACACTACTTTTTAAGAGAAGCCCTGGTGTTAGACCCAACTTTAGGCTGGTATTTGTGCAACATCTTCCAGCTGCAATTTGCCATGTGGACTTGTCACCAGGAAATGGTTACCCAATGCATTTCATTTTGGTTAAAATCAGACAAACAGTTTTGCCAACTCTAGGCAATCTGCTAATTCATCTCCATAGACAGTTTTCAGTGATACCCGTTTACAAATCCCTCAAAATTAATTTAAACTTATGATACGGTATGCTCCCTAAAACCGCAAAAATATTTATCCAGAATTTGAAAGAGGCAATTAACACAGCGCTGGAACCTCTCTCATCAGGAAAACAAGTGTGAAACCCTTCAGAGCAGCAAGCGTTCAAGACTGATGTAACGTCCTTACTCCTTCGGCTGTCAGAATAAATAATACAGTAGTATTCCCTGAGAAGTTATCTTATATTTAATTAGAGATGTTCATAAAACAACAGAATGATTGAAATTATTTATACGACAACCTATTTAAAACAGATCTCTTCAAAGCCATCCATTTTTCAAAGGAATACATCGGAGAAGGCCAGATTCCATTCCAGAAAGATAATTTTTTAATTACAAACACCAACCCATGTAAGAATCAGGCAGGAGCTGCAGGCCGAGCGCCATCAGGAACAAAGGAGCAGCGGTGCCCCGGTGCCCGGCGGGGCTGGCGCTGCAGACACCCCGAGGCAGCGGGCGGGAGGGGCGGCTCGGGCACCGCCCGCAGCCCCGAGCCGGGAGCGCGCCCGGTGACTCCGCTGCCAGCGGCTGCCAGCTCCTCCTCACGGTGCGCACCTGAGAAACCCAACAGCCTGGGCCTGCAGCAACTTCCCGGCTTTGCATCCGATGCTTGGTCTTAACATTTCACTGTGATCCATATACAATATATCAAACCGTACACACACATATCAGCAAACCCATCTGCACTCATCTACCACAGCGATCAGAAACACGGAGCAAGGGGTCTCCTGTTAAAGCCTTACTTCGAAAATTCTCAGTCTACACGCAGGTAAGTGAGCAAAGTGTCCAGACACACAGGAAGATGTGACCAGCTGTGCTGGACCAGCCCCTCTGCACACAGCAATTAACAGGACAGAACAGCTTCACACTTCAGCACAGCAAGTACAGCAGCAGTGGTAAAATGAAACTCTGCCGCATCTATTAAGATGCATACTTTTAAAATAATTTAAAAATTAATTATTGGAGGGCAAGATTTCAGAATTTCTTTATTTGGAAAACACTACACTGGTCACAGGGAAAAAGAAACTACTTCACATCTTACAGCTTTCATCACTGCAGCCATTCTTCACTGTTAACCTAGTGTGCATTTGAAAGGTGTTTTCAACTATACTTACCTACACATGTATACACAATAGAAGGAGATTTAAATTCTACGTTGCCATGTCATGAAGTTTCAGGAAGCTGGACCACCCTCACTGCACCAAGAGGACTGACATAAATATATACAATAGTGGCCCTCAACCTGACTTAATGAAATATAAGTATCTCTAAATCAAACATTGCCATTACATTACTCAGTACAGCCAGGCTCTCTCCTAAAGGAATAAGCAAGAGTCACCCAAAAATCACAACAGACATGATATCTGAATTATTCTGCACAGGAGAAAAGTCAGATACAGGCCAAGCCAGCACCCAGGATTCAGCTCTAATCAGCACCACGAGTTTCAGTGAAAACTGCTTCAGCACTTGTGTGAAACACTTGGTAAACACATGAACAGAACTGACTGTCAAGTCTGCCTGTAAAACTAAAGTAACTTAGGAACTTCAAACACTTTCACTGCAGTAATTTGTTTTGCACAGTGCATGCAAACAGTCAGATGCAGCTCCATTGTAGCTGTAGACAGTAAGAAAAGCCTTTGCAACTCAAAACATAGGGAACGCTGTTATTCCAGGTACTTAGCAGGCTTTCGAGTGAAATGATGCAAAGTAAACACATGTAAAATACTTTTTTCAAGTTCAGGAGAGTGGAATCTATTTGCTGACATCAGAACAAGGGAAGAGCCAGGCTGAAATCCCAACCAACCTCTTGCCCAGCTACAGCAAAGCACCGAGCTGAAGCTTTGCAGTCACCTATAACTTTACAGAGCTCTGAAAGCTCAGCTGAGAGCAGGAGCAGACCTTGCAAACCAGGAACACTCACAGTGCAGGTTCACTCCCAAAAGGACAAAATCACAGGAATTAAGGAGATGCTTCTCAAGCTAAACTTGTCCCAAATCCAAAACCAAGAATTCAGGTTGTGCTACATGCTGAACTTTTCTCTTGTTGGTAACCTAGTATAACCTGTTTATCTTTCATTACAACTGATTTTGTAGTTTCAGCTCAGAAAGATACAAGATCCACACAGTTTATGCCTAAAGCAAGTGCTCAAAAACTTCTCTAGAAAACATCCATCCATGAATATAAACACATGCTGAAATGCAGCAATGGAAGCTGTGAGCTGCAAGCTCTCATCCCTGAGAATACAGCTCCACACAAAGCAGCTGCTGCCACATCTCAGCTGGCCAAAGACCTGGAGCTCCAGCAGCCCTTGTTCCTCACTAGGGACAGCCTGTCCCAGGGAGGAACGGGTTGGAAAACCCCTATGAAATAGGTTATGTGGCTAGTTCTGCAGCACTTTCCCTGATTTTCCCTTATTTTAAGAAGTGCTTCTGAGGGAACCAACTGAATCACCTCCCACAGGGACAGGAGGGGTTATTTTGGAAAGGGGTGAGCAAAGCCAGCACTCACTCCCAGGGACAGCAGAGCAAGGCTCTTCTGCATGTTACAGCAGCATTTACAGACTCACCAAAGGGTAACACAGAGCACTGATTCCACACTGGGTCAGTGCAGTCCCATGGCTAACACATCCTGGTTTTCCCTCTGGAAGTGGAGATTCCACATCACTTCTATGCACATTACATACAGCACTGCATTAATTACTCAACCATATTCCAGCTCTTATTAGGATTTCATTAATTATGTGAAAGTTTCTAAGTTCTAAAAGCTATCCCTGCCTCTCCGTACAGAATCTTGTTCAACAAAAAGCCAAGTACAGCAGAATATTGAAATTAGCTGTGAACTGTATAATCCCATTGTTCAATTTCATGGCATTTAAGACAGTACCTTCCCCTCCACACAAGCCTGGATGTTAATCCATGCTGGAACCTGATTTAATTTTCCAGATGACAGGATGGGAATATGCTACAATGGCATATTAGTGTAACTGTGCTGCTCTTTTACTCACAACTTTTCTTACGTCATAAAGTGAGGAGTTTTGCTTTTAAAAGACACATGCTTAATTACTTCTACAAACAGCACAGCTCAAACTTGTCTGTATTTGAATTGTATGGAAATTATAAGACATGGGAAGTTTTCAAAAAATTACCAGAAAATACTTCCCAGAGTAAATCACACAAACCCAATACAAACAAACTTGCTTCTTCTGATAAAAGGCTGCCAATTTAATCCATACTGGCTGTAAATAATTATTTCAATCCCAAATTGAAAAATATAGTGAAAATTACTTTTTTCTCCTAACTAATTATTTACCTCATTAACTTCTTTGAGGTACTTATAGCTGCAATTCCTCTAAAATGAACTGGAATTCCATTCAGAGTAACTTTTAATTTCAACACCCAGTACACATTCTCATCCTTATGCAGCACAACTAAAAAGCAATGCAAACTTCTGTCCAAACCTCTGCAAACTCCTGGGTGTCCTGCCCTCAGCACAGCCCAACTCTCCTGCTTGGCCCTATCCTGCTGCAGCTCCCCCTGCAGATGCCATCGCAGAGAGGGGGAAGCAGGGGAGGAGGGAAAAGGGCGGGGATGGGTGGAGAAAATGTGGGAAAGAAAAAACATAGACGCACACAAGAAGACAGACACGAAACATCAGAACAAGTTCTGGCATAAAATATGTACAGAACAAAAATTTCCATTTTTATTTAATAGGCAGTTTTAAGCCTTCAATCTTTTCTTTTAAAGTGCATTTATTCTAAAAGTGTGCGAGTCAGAAAACAAAGATGCACAAGAAAATTGTACAAGCAAGTCTTCGAGCCCATCACACAAGCCCTCTGCCAGCACTGTGTGAGACTGAGGTCACCCCGAGGTGTCACCGCGCACAGCGAGCACCCGCAGCAGCTTCCACCTCAAACACACACCCACCAGAGAAGAGTCTGGAACCAGCCTCCTCACCCAGCACATGCAGTGCAAACAAACATCCCGGCCCCAGGATCCAGGCTGCAGCCCCTGCCAGGCTGGGCTGAGTCTGGAACATCAGCTACTGAAGGCTCTGGGCATCCCTGACAGAACCAGCCCCGACTGCTGCAGCAGCTGCTGTGCACGAGGCCAGGGACAGTCACAAAAAGTACTGTCACAAAAACACAATCACTAGTCTGCCGCTCTCTCTTTAACAGAACATTTGGAAGTCTGCCCTGTAAGTGCCAAAAACCTCATTGGTAACATGAAAATGCTTTTCACAATAGTTTAATCTAGAAACATAAGGTTTGTAACTCACACACAAAATGCTCTTCAGCCTTCAGTAAAGTGATGTGAAAGCAGGAAAGACTGAGAGCAAAGGCAGTATAAAATATACATCATAGGAAACAGGAAGGGAGAAAACCAGAACAGATTAAGCAAATCACTATGATTTCCATAATTGTTTTTATATTATTAACACATCAAGAGCCAGAGGGGCAAGGAGGAACAAAACTTTGCTCGGCAGTGTTCAGCAGTATCTTATACATGTTTTTTAAAAAATCCTTCCCAAAAAAGCAGATTAAGCTACAGATTTCCTTGCAGATCTTTACTTAAGGCAATATACATCTCTGCAGAATGAAGAGATGTAGAGCAGTAACAGCTCTAACAACAGAAGAACTGGCACAGGTTGCCAGAGTTACATCTGCACGCCTGGGGTGCACACCAGCTTTCTGATCCCCCCAAATCAGCTTTCTGATCCCCCCACACCAGCTTTCTGATCCCCCAACTCCAGGTTTCTGATCCCCCCACTCCAGGTTTCTGTCCCTCCATATCAACTTTCCAGTGCAGGCATGAGAGCAGCAGCAGCTTTCTAAGCTGTTCAGAATAAATGTTAAATATGAGACTTTCACTGTTTCCAGCAGACAAACCAACTTTCCACCTAAATGGGTCTTGGTTCACTTAACAATCCTGTTAAATAAACAGAAACAACGCTCACTTCTTGGATAAGAACACAGGAAAAACACTCATTGCCTTTTACAAACAGAAGAGGCTCCATTGCTTTCCTCATCAATTATTGGGTGTCATAACAAGTTGTTGAACTGCCCAGCTTGCCACGTGCAGAGCATTTAGTCAGACCCTCTTCTAAGGCAACATGTTCCACCTTAACTGCTATTATTTATTCCCAGGCTTAATCAAAACTTACTAATTCTTTAAATGGAAGTTGGGAAACAGTTGTGGTGCAAGCAGAGTATTCCAAATATGAAATATAATTGGGGAAACATCTCTCTATTAAATCCTTAAGTTCTTTTGTTTCATCCATACCACAATACTGGTTTTACAAAACCCAGCTGTATAACAGTGCAGACTAATGTCTGTTGCTAACATGCACAAGATGTCTTCAGTGATCAGCAAACTCAGAATTATTTCTTTACAAAGAAAAGCAGGAAGCTTTCAGTCCAGATTAATTTTTAAACTGCTGATACTGACAGAACTAAAGCTAGAATTTTAAGAAGGGGATGCAGAGGATACAGCTAAAACTAAAATAACAGAGATCAAAACCAGAAGACTAAGTACTTATTTCGAGCCCTGTTTGTTCCATGTTTCTCCCATCTTCATTTGAGGTCTTCAGATCTTTTCTCTGCACTGGTTAATGACTTTGGTGATACCTCGAGCCCACATTAAAGCACGGTTGATGAATCTTTTGAGTTTGCTTTACTGTGCACTTAAGGGGATATTTCTCTTGATAACCATCTGTTCTTCAACCAACCCAGAAATGTAGTATTCCTGCAAATCGAAGCTGAACTCCAGGAGTCCTGCAAACTGCAAATTTTGAATGGATTATATATTTTTTTTTTCCCCCATAGTTTTAGTCAGCAAATTATACAGCAGCTAAAACTTGCAAAAAATATAATTAGGTAAAATCTACTTCAATGGTCAAGAAACTCACAAAGCCTGGCTTACAAAATGAAATATGAAGTGTTTTGAAACATTTTACAGGCTGCCTGTAATAATTATACAAAAGAGTTTAAATGCAGAAGTTGAATGGGAACACCTACTTTAAGCAGGCTTTTTTGGGGTTTAATAATTTTTTAAATTTATTTGGTTTTGATCAGAGTATTTTTTCTCATAACCTTTTTGGCACTCTATAAATTTAATAGAGATGTGTTTCAAGAGCTCAGGTCATGAATACTGAATTTGTTTCTCTCCTGCCTCTTTGTATTTATATTCTGAGACAGTGGAGTTGCCTGGTGACAGTCTCCCCACTTCCACAGCAGCTGGCAAGCCCTCCTTGTCCTGGGAATATGAAAGAACCAGTTAACTAATATTTCAGGCTCTGATTTAAATGTGACAGTCTGGAAGTGCCAATACCATGCAGGGCAGGATTTACAAACTAAGATTTTTCTAAAAGTCTCAGAAGCAATAAAGAAAGAAAAAAAAAAAAGACCTTTATCAAATATATCTAATACGCAGCAAAAATTAATCCTGATTAATTAACTAATCCAAATTAGTGCATCATCTAGAGTTTAACAATACCAGACACAAGCGGTGATTATCTAAATCTGTTAACTCAGATTTTCAGAATGCAAATTCTCAGGCTAAGACCAAAGCAACCAGAGCTTTGACAGCTTTACAAGAAACAGTCACCTCTTTAATATTTACAGGACATTTATATCAGATTTGAGTGCCTACCTGCTGGCCTGAGATTACTGCTTCTGCTGAAGGGCAACCACAAGCACTCAAAACCATTTCTCTAAGCTCACTTTGTACAGCAGCAAAAATAAAAAGTTATATTTGATAAAACTGAAGCTTATAGCCAACTGAATTAATACTCAACAGTATTAATTAGCATACTAAGCACCTTCATTTAAAAAAATTCTTATTCAGTTAATTTTACAACAAATTTTCATGTAACATTACATTTTCTACTTTCCTGTGTCAACCAAATAACTTTTAACTTGGTCGTTGCTCTGAAGAAAACCAGAATTAACATTTTAATTTCATATTGCTTTCCAGCAATAGTGCATTAAAAGGAACTTGTGCAAAACCACAATGTGGCCATGGCAATGAATCAACTACATTACAAAACCTAAAGGAATTGCTAATGAAAACAAACAGTATTTTCCAACACACTGACAGGTTTTTCACTACTAGAAAATATTTTGGGTTTTATAAACATTTTTCAAGCTGCCTTATTTTTATCATTTTTGGGTTTAGCTTTAATGATAGTTTGCCATTTAAATTTGGTAATAACCTGTCTTTTCTAGGCCTTAAAGAACATTTTACAATTATTTAACTCCTTAAAAATTTCTTTCCAAACTTCACCAACCACAGTAACTTCAGACATATTGCCAGAGAAATACATAAAGCACTGCAGAAATACATTCATTGTGATATGGATTGCCACATATCAGGTTTAATCTGAACTGACTGAAAAGGACATGGAACAGAAGTTCTTGCAGTGTTACACCAAAAGTTCTTGCAGTGTTGTACTAAGAAAGGAAAAACAACAACCCTTCTCTTGAGCAACTGCATAATTGCCGAACTACAGAGAGAACCCTTCTTTGTTACACATGCAACAGTGAATACTGATTTCTAAGCCTCAAGCTATGTAACTTTCTAACGTTTCCCAGTCTGACCCCACTTCCATACTCCCAATACTGATAGTCTCCAAGTGCCCAAGTGTTGCTGCAGAGGAGCAGCACTGCTCCCAGGCACTGCTCTGTCCCCCACTGCACAAACACCCTGTGAGAGGAGCCCCCAGCACAGCTCAGAGCAAAGAGAGCTGCACCACCAGCTGGGGCCTCATGGCTTCTGCTGCTGCACCCCTGCTCAGCTCAGGATGCTTCAGGGATCTGCACTGAAAACAAACCAAACCATTCCATCCAGGATGAAATGCTGACAACCTCCTTCTCAATTCCATTGGTCCCTGCACTGGAGATGTCACCACAAATGTTTCTGGGCATGTGCAGGGAGATACAGCTTATCTGTCACACCATAAATCTGATCCATCCATGCCCTTATTAACAAATGACAGCCAAACCTCATGAGCATTTCTGGGAGCTGATTTCACAGTGGTGCTCTGGTTGTTGCTTTTCCAGCATAGCCACACTTGGAGCTTCACCCTCACTGCACTAACTCCAGAAACCAGGGCTATGAAACAGAACTGACCAAGAGTTTGCACGGTCACCAACACATTGCTGAGCTTTGTGGGGGTGCAAGTTCATATATTAAAAGATCATACATAAGAGACAGCAATAGTTATTTTATTGGGATACTACACAATTGCCCTTATACTCTTTAGTACTCGGCCTCACCTTTTTGTTTCAGCTTGAGCCATGCTACTCTCAACTCATCAGTCCTGTTAGTGCTGCCCATTCTTTCAAAATGGTAAAACAGTAAAAATCTGTAACAACAAGTAAGCTGGAATCCAGTTTAAAAAAACAGAAAAAACAGAGATTGGTCACAGGCTCCCCAAAGGCTGCAGCATTACTGAGGTCTCATGAAAGCCTTCAACTAAAGCATTAATGAGAGGAAAGTTCATATGAACAGTAAAAGCATCCAACATTCACCCCAGCAAAACATTTCTGTGCAGTCAGAAATGTTGATCACAGAAGTTGGACTTCTTGAACATCATTCAAAACTTAGTGAGGGTGAGGGGAAGGGGGTCCTAACATGGAAAAATACATCTGATGGAGCTAATGACCATGAGATGAATGAAAAACAAAATCACTGTGTGTTCAGATGCTGAGAATGACTTCTCTCTTCTGGAGGAAAGTTCATTAACTGGACAGCATCAGGCAGCACAACAGAGCCATGGATATATTGACACTTGCAGGACTGACCTAGTTCATGGCTGCAATGCTTTCTGTTACCATTAGCAAAGCTCACTATGATGTGTCCAATGCTGTAACAAAAAAAAGGTCTCTGGGAAAGTAAGTCTAGCACATTTAAAGCAGTGCTGTTGGCTTGAAGAAAAATTTGGTTTATGTAAAGAGGAGTTCGCTGATATTCAGTGCAGCTAGACAGGAAATCTATCATTTCACTAAAAAAATTTAAAGTATTTTTGCTACTGTAGAAAAGGCAAGGGTATCAAAAGGATTTTTAACCACAAAAAATGTTTTCAGACACTTGATACTTCCAAGATGTATGAGAGCATACATCCAGCTATCAAAATGCTCCTGAGAGAGGGGAGTAGTCCAGTTCTGAGCAGCAACATTTCATAATCATGTCACAGCCCTGGAAATCTGGCGTGTATAAACCCAGCAATTTCATTAATTTCCTTTTTCTTTCCCTTGCCCAGCTTTAAGAAACCACAAACTCCCAACTAAACTTCCAGCCCTTTTCAAAGCTCTGCAGATTTGTTTCAATCTGGCCACCCTCAGCAGCAGATTTGCTGAAAACAATCTTTCTCCTTCACTCCCAATTCCAGAGGAAATCTAAAACTGTAACTTGAGTCCACTTGTCCAAACTCTGTCCACAGGCTGATGATGCAGGTGGTGCTGGAGTGCAGCTGGCCATGCACTCTGGGAGTGGATGCTGGGGGAAACAGCTCTCACAAATCTGACAGACTAGAAGGAAGCTCAAGAGTGGGGTGGCTCTGAGCACATACCAGCACACCTTGAGCTGTACCTGCTCTGCTCTCATTATCTCATTCCACCTCTAATTGGGTTTCTAAGCTCTCTCTGCAGCTGCTTTTTCCAGGATTGAATTCACAGCACTGTTGCACTCTCATCAGAAGAATTTCAAGCATCAACAAGTAATTTCTGAAACCCCTCACTTCTGCTAAACTCTTATTTGCACTACATCAAAACATCCTTTTTTTGAGAACAGAAATTTACTCATTGAAACTACGATTTACTCACTGAAAAATAAACATATATCACTAACTCTAATACTACAACATCAATGCCATAATTGTTCCATAGAGGCTCCACAGCCTTTTCCTCAGTGACCAAACTAATGATGAAGTTCTCCCCATCTTTTTATACAAGTATATATGTTAAATTTTTAAACATGAAAGATTAAATTAGAAGTTACCCACACAAACACAACTCCTTTTAAAAAGGCTCAAAACACTGTATTTACATCTGCAAGTACTCACGTTATTACTACAACCTTTATAACAGAGCTTAGATTTGCTTCAAACAAAACAGGGTTCTCAGAGATAGAGGCCCAAGAAAAAGCCCTGCATACAGTTAGTCTACAAAGAATTAACTGGATTAATTAGCAAGGGATTTGAGAAGCAGCTTGGAGCTAGAAAACCAAAACACTAAATTGTTTAAATACTTTGGCAATGGATCAAGGTTTCTAGGCAGCCCTATGTTCCATTCTCTCCTTTTTTTTTTGCTCGGTGTTTTAACACATTTAACCTGACGAGGTACTTTTTCATGAGATATGAATGACACTGTCAAAATACCAAAAAAGAAGATGTGAATTAAAAAATGCCACAAGCTGTTAGCAATTCTGCCAACATGCATGAGCCCAGGCAACATTAATTAAAAATCAATAGCTTAGGACATAAATAGCTCTTATCTCTGTTATAGTATATCTCTAACATAACTCTTTATTAAAGAAAAAAAAGGGGGGAAAAAAGCCAGTGTCTCTGCTATTATACTGACTGAATTGACCACAACAAAGCAAAAGGAATAAGGCAAAAACCCTGAGCAAAGAAACCCTTATGAGAAAGGGAGGACAGGCATATGAATGATTGGAATGCCTCAGGCTCGCACTATCATTAACACATCACGGGCTGGAAAGAGCCACACTGCAAATACTTGGAGAACAAGTTACCAGCAAGAACATTCCATGTTTTCAGTGCTAATATGATTCTATACAAAATCCTTCCTGCCAAGGAAACAAAAATAACATGCACATCTTTCTGTCAGTTAGAAGTTAGTAATGTGTTATCTTCCTGAGTTTATTAATCAGTATTTTTATTCTGCATCTCAACTAAAGATTGCAAATTCCCTGAAATTCTAAAATAAAGATTAGAAATTGCACTCAACCTTTATTTCCTTTAACAACACCATCTTCACACTGAAGGCTACACTTAGTTTTCTTTTTGTCTAACAACTGCTTTATTCAATGATTATTCATGGCAGGCATATCAAATGCTTCCAACAGGACACATCATCTATAATCAATAATGAATTCAAACCAATGAAAACATTTCACTATGTCAGCTGGATTTTGAGTCCTACCTTGCACCTGTACTTCAGCACACTCCTACTTCTTCTCATCCCCTTGTCTTAATTCCAACTCCCAAAAATTTATTGATTGAAGTTTAGCCCAAGAAAATCAAAGGTTCTATTCATAAAGCACAGACACCAAGTGCCAGGACAGGGAAACAGAAGAACCCACTTTTCACAAGATCTTTTGCTCTAACTTTCCATTGAACTACAGTCAGAAATTATGTATTTTATTCTGAACTGTCCAAACTCCATTCCAGCTATTGCCAATTTCAGTTAACCTTGTCTAAGGTGAACTGAAAACAATGTTTTGGTGCTGGATTTTATATAAGACAATTTTTCATTTAGAAAGTTAATTATAAAATCTTAATTTTTAGTAGGAGGGGTACATTAGAACACAGAACTGCCATTATTAGGCTTCCTCTAAACAGAATAAATTGAAATTCCACCAAGTTCCCCCAATAATACTTTTTGTCATTGTAAAAATACACTCTGGCATTTTATTAACGTTTCAACCATTGTGTCCATGGAAGGTTCAAGAAAACTGGACAATTCTGAGACTTCGTTAAATCATCTGTCTCCATTTTACTTGATCATTATAAATAAAACTGAATAGAAGATGCACAAGTAATTTGTAAACTCTTTCAAAGGATCTGATTTACATTTTTCTTCTACAAATATGAAGATGTCCCCATAAGGTGCTCCATTTGTGTTATATATTAAGACACTCATACTATATATATGGCAAAAATTGAATATATTTTTATATGTTTTGGAATTACTTTCAGCAGTCTAACACTGTTTATAATACTGGTGCAAATACTGCCACCAACAAAGAAACAAACATTAAAAAGGTGTCCTTTAAGCTTCCCTTTAAGGCATCTACCATAATCGTATAATTTGCTCTGGACATCATTAAAATGTAAAGTTAATGAGGATTCAGCTGAAAACAGAAGAAATGTAACCTATTTTCAGGCAAAACTTCTAACACTGCAATCAGAGGGAAAACCTCTTTGATGTCTCTTTGTCTCTTCTCATTAATTTTCTTTTGGTTTAAAAAAACACAAAGGCTGTTTAAACTAAAAAATGCATAGAAGTTTAAACATGGTAATTATAGTTGAGCTGCAATGAGGTCATTAGGTTTTTAAAACTTTGAGATAAACAAAATTGAGATGTATGACTATTTTAAAAACATGTCAATACTTAATTTTAATTGTCCATGTGATTGATACCCACTGTATTCTAAGGATTTAGTCTAGAGACAGAATTGTTTCAAGATGATTTAGTGAAGGACAGAATCCCATGGCCAGGGCAGAGCAAAGCAATCAAGAAATACATCAAAATGAAAAGCTGGAATTACTGTATTACTGGATGCCACATTTAGTATTTCCAAGTGCAACAAAACACACTTTTGCCATCCATGCAAGAGAGAGGGCAAGTTGTGAGATTTTACTGCTCTTTACCTCTATGGTTCATTAAGGAATAAAATACTGAACAAGTTAAATAATTCTGTTTACTCACGACATCTATTCTTGTTTATAAACACTGCCAAGGTACACACAAAGCTGCACACTTCTGTTTTAACATACTAATTCTTTCCAGCAGGAAATACCTTAAAGTGGTATCTTAAATTACACAATATTGATGCAATCTGACATACTGTACTGGTAGATATTTTTAGCAAATAACTTACAAGTAAATTTCCCAAACACAAATTAAAACCAATTTTTACCATTACTGTGTACAAAGAAAAGATGATAGATCATCACAAACAGAAGGCCTTAATCCACAAATACACAAGGCAAATATAACCTGATCTTTAGTGTAGAAGGGATTTAATCACAATGAAGCAAAATAAGCATATTTATAATACTTCTCTGTGTGCCAGGATAACCTCTAGATCAAATGGAATGAGATCAATATATTATTTTGTGGCAAACATAAAAGACAAGTATGAATGTTAATGCATTTGTGGACAGAAGTTACAGCTTTAGGAGAGGGTCATTTACCCTAATGAATCTTTTTTACATGTTTGATAAACTCCTCAAATTAAACTGAGTCAATGACCAACAGACAAATATCAGACTATAAATAACCAGAAACTACTTTAGGTGCAAGTGAAGCACAACTCCAGCAGAAAACCCCATAGCTATCTGAAGGGAAGTTTTGGGTGCTGTGTTTTGGGGTTGGGTTTTGCACTTGACCTTCCCTCTGCCATGTGTTATTAGGGTTTGCTCAGCCCTTGCCCACCGAGCAGCTCTGTGCTATAGAGGTACAGCCACTGCCACAGCATGAGCAGCTTCTGCTCCCCCAGAGCTGCTCCTCCCTCCTGGGACCCTTCCTGCTTGTCTGCCCCCCTGAAAGCCAGACTCACACACACAGCACAGCACTGAAATACCACTGAGCCAAGGCACACCTGACCCAGCCTCAGCCCACACTGTGCTGCTCAATCAGCCATTCTGCCTTCACATTTTCACACTTGGCTTGAGCCTGCATTTAGGATTTTTGATAGGTGTTTCTCCACAAAGTGGCAATCTGGTTTTAGAATCTCTGGAATAGATCTCAAGGATCTCCAAAGTATCTTACAGACAGGAATTAAAGTCATTTACTTAAGGAGTGTAACAATGCAAGGATCAATTCATGAAGAGGTCATGTTACCACTATTTATATTCATAACTATGTAGTTTCAAAGTAAATGGTTCTTCAAAGGAACCAAATATGGGATTGAGTTAACACCTGTAGAATGCAATGGGAGTTGTGAGTCTAATTTCCTTCACCACCGCTTAAAATTCCAGCACAAATTCTAACAGTGGAAATTCCAGTCAGGAAAGTGTTCAGAAAAAACTTTCCAGACTATAACCCATTCCAGACAACAGATTATCAGTATCAGTTGTCTCTTCCCATCCCTCTATCCAAGGTTACCATCCTCAATATGGAAGTTCAATTTCCTTGGTTTCTATCTCACGCTTCCATGAAATAAGTAACATTAAAAAGTATATAAAAAGCTGCTTTCATCTTAAAAAAAGACATAAAGATCAACTTCCCAGGAGTCAAAAATCTGTCAGCATCTGGAATTTTGGAAAATGGTTTACCAAAACTTGCTAGCCCCAGAAGGACCAAAATGCAAATTGTCTCTACTAGCCCAGAAGGTGGAGTTTAGGATTTGTTTAGATTTGATCCTGGGTTTTGACAACTGCTGCTGAAGTAAAACAGTAGTCTTGCATTAATTTTACACTTACTTGATAATGATCTAACCTCAAATCATCTATTTCAAACTCCATTTCAATTTATAAAAAACCTAACACCCAAACTGCAAACAAACCAAAAAATCAACACAAAACAAAACCAACAAAAAACCACAGGAAAACCTAATGTCACTTTTTGTTCACAACAAAAAACACCACACCAAAGGCAGGCAGCCCAGTGCTGCCTTGGGCACTCTGACAGACCTCTTTTTGAATTCCAGTTTACATTTTCTTCTTGCAAGGAACTCCCCATAACAAAAAGAACCAGCAATAAAAATAGATCTAGTTCATCTTTTACCTCCCCAAACTTGCTTCATCTGAGCCCTGCATTTGAAGCAGAGCTCTGTTAAGTGCTCTAAAGCACTTTGTAGTGCTCTGCTACAACTACAACCTACACAGCAACAGACAAAACACCGACACAAATTCTAAATTCCAGGATTTCTATTGAAACACTCATAGGAAGCATCAGCCAACTGTGGATGGACCAGTCAGTCACTTATGGGACCGTGTCAACTTCAGGGAAAGGAGCCTCTGGAAGTCGCTGTTCTTAATCTACACGGAGCCTCCTTTAAAATCATTACTACTTTGTTTCTTTTTCACCTGAATGACACTCGAATTAGAAGTTCTTTCCAGCAGTGTCGGTATCTAGCTTAACTGCTGATTGCAGATGCACTAAGCAGAAGTTAACACTCATTAATAAGATTACCTGTTGTGATTGAGAACAACCAAAAAACAAACCACCTTGGGAATGCTTATAAACTGAGAAACTACTAAAGTTAAAACTACTCCCTTAAATAAAGTCACACACACACACACACCCCTTTAACATCAACGTTTGGACTCTGTTCAAAGTACAATCTCTCTGCAGCTACTGGCATAGCAACCCTACTCTTGAAGCAGCACAGTAAGAGAGAGTTAATTGCAACAAGTGCTTCACCGAACTCTTAAATGCTTCAAATGCTGAAATCTTAAATGTCTCAGTAGTATTAGGTATCTAAATCGAGTCTCTAAAGAGTGTAAAAGGAACAACCACTCAAATTCATCTATAAATTCAAGAAAATAAGTATAGCTAGTGAATGAAAATAATTTGTTAGAATCACTAGAAAAACCCTCCCTAAGAAAGTTTCAGTTTAGTAGTTAATTCCAACCTGCAGTTAAAAAGGCACTAGCTGTCAGTCAGTTTTCTCACCCAACTCTATCATGAAAAGAAAAACTGACAGATCACAGGAGCTTGCCTTTGTAAACCAATTCGGGAACTTTCATGCTTCTTATTTGTTAGGTTAAAGGTTAAATTGCTGACCTCTGCCCTCCTGCTTAGCAGCCTTTCCCTTTTTCTGTAAAGCTTTATTTTGGGGCTGTATTTACATGGATTAGTCTCTTTTCACGCTAAGAAGGAATCTGTTCACAGCCAAAGCCTTAGTTCTGGTTGTACAAAAAGCAGTCACAATTATTCAGCAGCAGACAATGACCATATTGTGGATTTACAAAAAAACCACCTCAGCCATGGCAAGTTCTGTCCTTGCTGCACAAAACAATAGAAGAAAAATCTTATCAAGCATTCAAGAGAAAGCAAACAAAGCAGGCCCACTGTGAACTTGATGAAGATGTCAAGCTCCTTTAAAAAAATATAAATCAACAAAAGAGTTTAAAGTCTTGTGAGTAAGACTTTCTGTGCTGAATTTTTCTGTCTAGTTAAACAGTGCCAGCATAGCAATATACTGCAGATTAGTAAATACTTGTGAAATAGGAAAGACTGTAGACAGAAGTAGTTAAAGCATGGAGCAAAAAGGCCAAAGAGCTCTCTTCCCACAAAATAGCTCACAGCAACAGAGAAACACTCAGATTTGATATTACTGGTTTGGGGGTTTATTAAATCTAGCAGTATCAGATAAGAACACATCTAAAAATGTGTTAGATAAAATGCATGACGACCTGCAAAATTAGATTCTAGTATTTTTTTCATTAGGTGAGTTTCTCTTCAAATTGAGTTCTGTATTTAATTTATACTGTAAAAACCAAACTGTGAACTGTTTTCACAGAAAACAGCTCAAACAGTGCTACTGACTTACCAGACACTGCAGTCCCCAGCAAGCTCTTTGTTAAAATCTTCCACCTTGTTTGTACTTAGAAGCAAAGCAATCAAATGGAAACAGAAAAACAAAGCAGCAGCTTAGGAGAATTAGAATTCCCAAATACCACCTACCTACTTAGGTTTGGTTACTTTTCCAATCCTGCTTTAGGAAGTTCGGTGTAGCAACACAACACTGCAAAGATGGGATAGTAAACTTGTGATATGGGAATTCCAGCCCCTTCAACACAGGGCCCTTAGTTCATGGAAAGAGACCCGAATTCTTCACTTCCTTTGGTATTTCTAAACCTTCAGCATTTTATCTATTTCTCAATACAGCATGAGCAGACTGGAACCAATAAAATGCTTTCATGTTAAAAAAATAAAGACTGCTCTGAGAGGTGCATGGGTGAAGTCCACAAACTTTTGAATGACCAACTCAATCCTAGTCCAGTAACTTTGCTTATGTTCAAGAAAATCCTTCATCAGTACAGGAGGCACAGCTCTGCTGTGTAACATTATAACCTATGCCAAAAGATAATGGGAAGGAGCAGCAGTGTGTCAGACAGACAGAAAGCTGCTAGTTCTCTCTACCTGTGAAAGTTCTACCACAGAAACCACAGTAACAACTGAAGAATAATATTAAGGAACAAGTACATCGTGACTTCTCTCAGAAGAGTTAAGGACTTCGATTAGTTTAAGTTATGCATTTGTGATCTACTGGGAATGGGGGAGGGAGGGAAAGAACTATTACAACCCAAGGCTAGAACATGAAAAGTAAAGAAGGAAGTACTTAAACTACTCACAAGCTTCTAGTAGGAACAAGATTAGTAGTACATGCTACTCTAGGAGCCAATTCAAATGCAAATTTCATCCTTGCACTCCAACAATGATAAACTACCTCAGAGTTAATAGTTTCCTTCTAAGATTCATCTCCCTTTTCAACCTAGCGGTATGTTTTCGAGAAAAGAAAGCACATGGAGAGTCTTACAGCAAGACCTTTTAAATTCTGTCATAAAAGAAGTAGCATAAACTACATTTCCTTTCCTAATCCAGTGAACATTTGTTAAACTCTAACATACTTACACTTTGTCCATGCGGTCGCATTTAGGCTTCTAACTTACCATGGTTTTAAAAAAAAAACACTCAGAAAGAAATCCTTTAGCTGTACTAAACCATTTTAGCTTTTTCCTTGAACACACAGCAAGAATTTATGCTACACTCACAAAAAGATGAAAGATGAGGTCCTTGGAGAGAAAGGCCTTTTGGCACACTACATGGTAAAGCTACAGATTTGACATACTTTTATAATGTCTGCTTTGGCAAGAACACAAAAACCCCACACAAAAGCATGGTACGTCCTCCCAGACAGGGGTGTAGGGGGTGTTTTACTCTTGTGAGCATTTACTTTCAAATGCTCTTACTTCAGAGACTATTTTGATCGGTTACTTTAGACTAACAAATTCTCTTTTGCTATATGAACAGTTTGACAGTCAGACTACAATTCCCCTCACAGCCCTTTCTAACAAGAGAGACTCTTTGGCTAAGGTCCAGCAACAGCCTTAAATTTGTCACATCCTATTTTTGATGAATGATCTGCAGCAGTTTTAAGATCATAAAGTGCTTTGAAAGTTAAAAGAAAAATTTCACAAGTAGTAAGCTTTCACTTTCTTTATAAATGTATTTAAACAAAATTTGCTAGGAGATTCTTTCTACTTCTGCATCTCAAAAAACCCACACAAAACAATCTTCTGTCTGAGATTAAAAACACAGGACACAGCTGCAATGTACTTCTCTACAATGTGTCAATAGCATAGAACTGGATATCTAGGAGTGCTTAAGTGAACTTAAGCAGTTATCTTCTGTAAAAGAAACAATACAAGTTCTTTGTAATTTACCACCTCAGCTTCTGTGAAGTTTCAGTATTATGAAATGCCATGACAAATACAAAAAATCATAATCTTACAAAATGCTTTTTTCCTTCCTTTACACAAAGATTAAAGACAGGAAAAAAATTCAGTAAAATAGCAGTATTTCATGAAAAGCTCACAATTATCCACATCATAAAACAATTCCAATGCATGAGAGACCATGCACCAGAGACACAAAACTTATTGGTGTTACTTTGAGCCTATATTTTCCCTAAAATATTCCATTTTTACAATAAAACTGTGGCTATTTTCCCCTCTTTTTCTGAAAGTAATTGTGTGGGAGCTGGTGAGAAGCATTAGACTTGCAAAGTTCCTATGCTTGATATACTTACACCTGACACACACAACACAGATTTCTCACTAGATAAATTCCATGTACAGCCACTGTAAAAACACAGACTCTGTTCTTTCTATTCTAGTTTGCAGCTTCTCACTTTTGGTGAGAAGGCTCCAGGCCCTGGAGCAATGCATCCCTACAAAGAGGAAATCAGGGGAGAAGAGGCCTCTAAGGTGAATAAGGAGCTCCTGGACAAACTCAACACAAACAAGCAACTTCCAGAGGGTGGAAGCAGGGAAACATGGCCTGGAAGGAATGCAGAGGAACTGCTTGAACAGCCAGGCATCAGGTTAGGAAAGCTAAAGCCCTGCCAGAAGTAAATCTGGCCAAGGACAACAAGAAAAGCTTTTACAGGTAATAAAAGAAGGAAAATAAGTGTCTTCTCAGAAAGGGAAATTCTCAGCTTCCCTTGGAACATCAAACATTAGGCAAAAAAATGGTGTTGTCTTTTCCTAAGGAAAGAGATTTTAATGAAAAATATTCATCTTCATGCAGCCAGCCAGTCAGAGTGGCAGCTATCCTGCTCCACAGTACTCAAAAATGAGACATCACATTTACTTAAGAAAAACCTGTATGTTTCCAAGTAAGACCTACGAATTCAACAAAGAAAAGCACAAAATCCACCTTTAAATATAACAGAATGCTGGAATTGTATAAAGTACCAAAGACTTAATGTGCCAAAAATACACAGTGCTGAGCACAGATGATCATTATTTCTAAACAATCTTGAGGGGAAAGGACAGTGAGAGTACAGCAAGCTGATCCAGTGATCATTTCCACTCTCAATTCACACATTTCACTGTGGTTTGGCAAAGCTCTGCCCGGACTGGAATAAAACAATGTTTGCTTTTTTAACTTCTTTGGTTTCAATGAAATTTTTCTCTTCGTACTTTAAGTGTACAAAATATTCCCCAGATGATCCTGAAGCTTGATCCTGAGCAGGTGTGAGGTCAGACCAGGTTCTTCATGGTTTTGAAGCAGTTCAGTCTTGAAAACCTCCAAGGATGGAGATGCACAACATCTCCTGAGTGTCTTGGTGTAACACTTGACTCCTCATGTGAACAGGCTCCCCATATTCCCTCAGGTTCTCCTGATGCAGCCTGTCAGTGCACCCCATCCTCCTGGCACGCCCCCCTGGGCAGCCTGGATCCCTCTCCCTGATGGATTCTCCATGCAAGGCTGCTGCTCAGCACCCCTGCAGCCTCCTCCAGGCTGCACCAGCCCAGCACTCCTGTCTCCTCACACTGCAGGGCTTCAGCACACTCACCATCTTTGCAGCCCTCCATTGGACTTGGTCTGGTTTATTGGTGTCTTTTGTGGAATCCAGAACAGATTTTTCCCTTCTGCAGTTGACTATGAACTTTGAAATACATTAAAGCTTAAAATTCCAGTTGATACTTCACAGTCACAAGGCAAACATCCTTTGCTACTTTCTTACTTGTCCTCTTCCAATTTGCTCTCCCATCCCAGCAGGGCTGGGGGAGAGGGTGGCTGTGTGGGGCTGAGCTCCCAGCCTGGGTTAATCCATGACAGCTACACAAATTTTGGAATAACAAAATAGAGGCAAGTTTTACCATCCCACAAACCAGACAATCCCCCACACTAGGACAGTTACAGCTTTGGGCAAATTGTTTCTCCTCAAGGCCAAGTCAGAAGATTGATATCAGAATTAAGAGCATTTTAATTATCAATAGCACTATTATATTAGACATAAACTTCAAAAACAACTGCATTAGTTAATTTTGGGATCAATTAAATGGCAAGAAAAAGTTTTAAACCTGCCTGATAATTTGCTTCTTATACAACTTGTATGCATTTTACTTTTCCCAACAATAGCTGCTCCTTGCCATGTAACATACATTCCCTGACTGCAAAAAAAGAGAAGTTAATCTATATTCTTAGGGTTTTGGCATGGAACAGACAGCAAAAAAATGGACACAGACTACATGGAGGTTTCTAGGTGTGTATTTCTGGAATGATGATTTGCCTGGGATACAGTACAACTGCTAAATACAACAGAGAGCCAAAAAACCTTCATTCAGAACAGGAGGACAAAATATTTGGGTACACACAAATCTAAAGCGTCTGAGAATAAAGTATATCTCTTAAGAATAAAAAAAAAAATTGGTTAGGAAAAATCTCTTTAAAAATTCTTCAGAGAGAGTAACTTCAAAATATATGACTAGTAAAATCAATTATTAAAACTTTTTTACTCCCTAAAAAGAATTTCTGAAGATTTTGCACCTACAAGTGCATACAACAAACCTAAAAACACAACTAAGTGAAACTCCCACAGAATCAGTTGGTTTATAGAACAAAATGTATACTAAATTCTCCAATTAAAAACCTGTAAAGTAGTTTCCGTGCTTTTTAACCCACCTTCCCACAGCAGGGAATTAATCCCTCCAGGGGGATGCAAACAAACTTCAAAGAGAAGATTATACCCAGACACTAGTACTGTACAATGTAATGTTTATGGTCAAATTTGTTCAGATTTTCTGGCACTAGAATCCAGGTCAGATGTGCAGAAACAAAGACCAGTTATTAAAAGGGCTCCTGCAGTTACATCAAATAGTTGTGATGGCACAGAGCAGTAGGACAAACCACAACTGTATTCCAGTTACAACTCCTAGGAGGCTTTGGCAGGGAAGGAAGGAGTTGCAGCTATTTGAGTTTCAGACTGTAACAAATACAGATATAAAAGGAGGTAAGTGGCTTTCCAGTCAATAAAATACAAAAATCTTTTCTATTGGTTCATTACACCATATCTACAATGCACACGATTGTTCAATAAAAGACAAAAGAAATGCTACTTCAGTGTATGCTGACTAATCATAATTATTTAATTTTGACAAGCTTCCTTTTTATACCATTCTAGAGACTGAATTCTCATAACAGTCTCTTGAACTAAATTTTGGCATTAGGAATTTCAACCTTTGCTTTTCCTGCTTATTTGTTCAAATTCCTGGGGTGAGATCAAAGTGCAATCAAAAATTCCCAAGTGTATTTCCATGTTAGTTTCAGCAGTTACGGTATTTCTCTACCATAAACACAGGAATACTTACCAAAAATAATATTACAGAAAAATACTTGTGTAATAATGATTTGATAACAATGGTAAAAACAGTTAACCAAATCATAAGCTGCACCTATGCCTAATTTCCAGATAAAATCATTTGATCAAAACGAGAATTCTGGGAGCAGATAAAAATACTTTTGTAGACAAGTAAGAAAGAGGAAGTAAAAACAATTTTCCAAATTATGTTTTAAGAGTATTTTTTGGTTTAAAACTATCCTTTTTCACATGAGCAGCAAATACCAATCTGAAAAAGCACTTACTGTTTCAACCTAATCAAGAGAAGAATTATTTCTGTTTTAAAAGACAAAATGAGACAAAACAGTCAAAGAAACCTGAAAACTATTCACAATCAGGTACAGAAACATAAATTTCTCACTTTTAGTCTAACTGTAAAAGATTCCACAGAACCAGAAATGGAGGTATTTTAAAAGCTAAAACAGCATAATTTTAAATATACTTATTTATCTCACAATATATTGTTCTTAAGAATAGTTTTAGCCAATAAGTAGGTAGAACTGCATGCAGAACAGTACCTTTCCCAATGCAGCTGATTCCTGAGTGGGTCACTTCTGCATACACCTCAAAGGTAGTTTCTGGATTTTGTCTGAAACAGAAGGAAGGTATTTAGCACTCTGAGAATTTGGTTTAAGTGCAATGAGGCATTCAGAAAGGGTTCTCAGCAGCATGCACACAGTACAATGACAACTAGAGAATCTCCATTTCTTGGTTTACAGCCCTGGATGATTTCTCATCAGACCTTTGTCAAGTGATAAATACAGAGATTTTTTCAGGGAAAAAATGTTTCGGAAACTTTTCACCAAACTGAAAAATCACATTGTCCAACACTGAACAACCAGACCCAGACTCACATTTTCATCACTGTGACCCTTGAGTTCAACTTCATGACATCTCTTTGCCCAGGAAAAGAGAAAAAAAAAAAGTGTCTGCAGTCAAGAGGAGGCAAAATCACTTTCTGCACACACTACTGAAAAACTTAAGAGGCTGTATTTAGGATGAAGACAGCACCCCTTTTTAATACCCATCAAAATATTTCTAACTCTTTGTCAAAAAAAGGCCATGCTGGAGAACATTACAAATGCACAAGGTTTGGTCTCATGAGACTCCAGAGACTTAAATCCAGAAATTTGCCAGATGCATGGAAATAAGTGTGACAGTCAAAAACCACAGCAAATTGAGCTACAAGATGTAAATGATGCTTGAGGAATGAGATTTACTTTGCTCAAGAGTTATAAATATACCAGTAGGAAAAGTAAAAAGTTAATGATATTACTTCAAAACAAACAAACAAACCATTCAGTGTATATTTTCAGTTCTTACTAATTTAACCCTTTAAGTGATGCTCTGGAATTACATCTCCTAATGAGCATGTAAAGGCAGCAGGTGATTATATAAGAAAGAATATTTTGAGTTAATTCCTGACTAACAATTTTAGGTACTCCAGATATTTATGAGATCAAAGAGACTCTAATCCTGAAATAAGGATTTTGCAGGTCTGAACACATGACACTTTATTCTTAGACTTTCTGGTTAAAATCAAGAATCAAAATTGCATAATTACTGTTCCAAATTTCTGGCTGCTTGTATAGTGATAATATTGTCTCCTATGTGTTAATGCAAACTAACATTAGAAAACTGCTGTGGTGTAATTTACTTGTGAATTTTGTAACTTCCTTACAGCTAAGGACAAAAATAATGACAAACCCCATAAATATAGATGCTAGAATTCCAAACTGAATGGTAATTTTAAAAATTAAACTCATCTTACTCAATATTTCAGACCAAATATATAAGCATGTCAAGGAGTACAGCTTAACTCTTCAGAGAATTTCTATTATTTTTAATCCTACTTTAACACCAGAAGGATTAAGGAAAACATTTCTAACCATGCCACAGGCCCACTTAGCCTAACTCAAGTGGCTCTAAGCCAAAGCCCACACCTATTTAAACTGACAGAAAAGCTACCATTGCTTGCAGTAGCACAGGATCACACTCCTCAGTTTTACAGAGCACCTCTCAGGAGCAACAATGGTTCACAACTCAATTAATGGTAATTTAATTTGCCACCAGCTCCCAACTGGTTTGTCTTAAGTAGCTGTTTTTTCAGAAAACTACACTCATGAGTTATGAGAAATCCAAAGTCAGCTATTATTGTGCAATATAAACCAAACTTGCATAATCCTCGTGGCACTACTCAAGTTGCTGCTGATACTGGGGTTCAGCTCCATTCCACAGTCACAGCACAGGGTGAGGATGGAACGACCCCCACAGAGCACCAGAAATGCATTTTTCCTTTCATACACATTGCTGGGCAGCCTTATCATACCCTCCTTGTTTGTGTCTTTATTTTTAGCACCCTGTTTCCTTAAATAAAAGTTTATAAACTTTATATTTTTACGGCTAATGGTTAAAACAACAAACACCTTTTTAGTATTATGTTAGAACCCATGTTCAAATTCTTAAGTGAAAGCTGTAACACAGCTGGCAGGAGCACAGACTATATTCCAAAACTTTCAGACAAAAAGACATCACATTTTGTATTTTAATTTTCCATGACAAACGTCCATTTATTTCTATGAACAGTGAAATTAAAGCAGCCTTCCCAAGTGAGAAACTCGGTATTAAAGGCTGCATTCAACAACCAACACCTCAGTATGAGAATGAAGTCCTTGTTGGATTGTGAATATTTTATAACTTTTCAGAGGCATTAAGGAAACAAGTCACCATAAGACTTCATACAGTTTGCAAATACAGCATAAACACCATCAGAAAAATGTATTCTGTAGCCCAGTGTCACCTGTGCATCACACAGAAACCCCAAGCCCTGCAACCTCCACAGCACAAGAGCCTTGAACACACTCACCAAGTCTGCCCTCCTCCCAAAAATCACTTACAGACCCATGGTCATTTATCAAGTGAACAGTAACATGCAATTAAAAAACAAACATAGGACACAGAGGTACAAAAATACATAGTACCTCATTTATTGGAGAACTAGGTAATTTCAGATGGAAATGCAATACTTCTTTGTAAACACAAACTTAGGAAGGAGCAGTATGAGAAAATAATACTTCTGTGATAAATGCTAGTTATATGAATTACTTCAAACCTCTGATGTAGAAATAACATCTGTCTCACAATAATCAATATGAAATTCAATTTTACACTGAAATAAGATATTTCAAATAAGATACTTATGTACCTTTTATGACCAGATATTGTAGTTTACCAAACTGTAAGAGATTTATTCAGAATTAAATTAAATCAAGCCCTTCTCCGAAGCTGCATGGCTGGAAGTACATACTTTACATATCTACAGCCTATTTCAATTCTGTCAGCAGCATTTTTTGTACAGATAGGAAAATGCAGTAGCACTTATGACAGAAAGTATCATTCTGCTTAAGAACTGACACATAAGAGAGGAGTCTGACATTGCCTGGTAATTAGTTGTCTTGTAACAAGATTTAGTTGCTCAACTCTTGCAGAAAATAAATTAAGAGCAGAAACTGTAATCACTAATTCAATTCAGAAACTACAACTGAAGCCTTGATTAATTTCCATATATTTAACTTTTTTTGCCTCGTGTTACCCAGGTAGATATTTCATCTTAGTATATAACAAACATTCTGTTAAATCTCTGAAAGTTTTCCCATCCATTGTGTCACCAGTGAAATGCAACCACCTCTGGAAAGGGACATGCCAACTGTTTTTACAGTGCAATGCCATTCTGCTGTGATATCGACACATTATTATGATGAATAAATAAGAAATCCTTCCTGTCTTGCACCATGGAGTACAGAGGCTCCCAGGCAGTGACAGCAGCACATTAACAAGGCTCCTGTCCTACCTCACCTGGCTGGCACCGAGTGTGGCACGTTCGAACAGAGGATTAACCCAGCACTGTAACCCAACAGTCAATTTAGCTTTTTTTTTTGCCTGCAGCTATACAGAAGCCAAAAGCTTACAGGACTGCTGGCAACTCCTTGATTTCTTTCACTTCAGTCTGATGCAGCTACTGATACTTTTCTCTAAGCAATCCTTCACTCAAATGACTCATTATTACACACCCATCAGAAAGAAATCTGACAGATCTGCCCAGGTTTCATGCAGAGTCTATCACAGTGTGTGCAAGGGATCCTGTGCCAAGCAGTTATCCCTCATAGTTATCAATCTACTGCAAGAAGCAAGTGATCTGACTTCTGGATATTTACTGGGGCTCCAGCACATGCTGGCACCCCTCTAAAGGAGATGTGCCTCACCCTACCCAGCTACCAAACACTTCTCTCATTCACACTTCCAACCTGCCCCAATAAGGAAGTTACTTACCAACATTAGTCTTTGCTGGATTAAACACCCAGCTCAGAAAGGCAGACCAGAAAAGCCTCTTACTCAGACAGGCTCTCTCACTCTATATATTCTAAGACTGTTTCAAAATTTTGTCCTTACACTATTCAAGCACAGCGTTCTGTCCAAAGAAGAAAAAAGCAGTTTATTAAGTGTTGTTCAAGGCAAAGTTGCTTAACCACTCAGTGGACAAAATGCCTTCTAACAAAGTCCAAGAAGAATGAAAAGCAATGTTTACCTGGGTTTATTGCCTCTGTTACTCTGGTGATTGAGACAGACGTGGGTTTTATCTTTGAAAGACAAGTTCACACGGAAAGACTCGGCACAGAAAAAGTCCGTAACTGCGCTGGTGGCACTAAGTACTTCTAACAGCTACATCTCCCTGACACAGGCTGCTAGCTGGAACATCACACCTGCCTGATGACATTCTCATTTAGCAAAGTCTACTCAAAGCCACTGAAGTCCAATCTGCAATCACAAACCCAAAGATGGCAAACACAGCTTGTGGATTCAGCGCGCACACAAAGGAAACTGCATTTAAAGTAAGCATTAATCTTTTAATAGATTTAAGATAAGGTCATCATAAGAAGTCATTTTGGATCATAGTCTTGAAGTGATCCAAGCAAGGGTGACTGCTGCAGGGTCAGAAGGTGCAAGTTAGAGATACAGCCTGCTCTGCTGTCAAAATACCTACAGTTTTCAATTTTACCTGCATTTGACTGTAAGAGTTTAACCAGTTTGTCAGGCTTTCATTTCTCTACAGCAACAGTTGAGAACTCATGCCCACAGTATGCTTAAGGGAGGATGGCTCATCCCCTTCTGGAACCAACCATTGCCATGGTGCTATCATTACAAACACTCATTATCCGCTTACATTTTCCTGAAACGCCTGGCTGAAAAGACATGTTTTCATCTATCCAGCCTATGGGCTTGGGGACATGAAGATGTGTCATCACACAAACTAAGTCCCCTCCAGTCTTGTATTCAAGTTAAACGGAAGAAGTGAAAAGTTAAAGCCCAATGTAATCCTGAAGAACACTGTGTTAAAGGTAAAAAATGCTCAACAGCAGCTGCCGAAACTGCTGAATAAAACAGGATCTATCAGGGTCTCTCCACTCATAACCCTTTCACATACAGAGATGTCAGCACTCCTGCTTGGCAACAGCTTTATTACACCTCTGCCTGTGTCCAAGAAACTGAATTCTCCTGGAATAGCATATGAACGAAGTAAGACTTTTAATGTGACTATACCAAGCATATCAATAAGGTTTACCAATAAATCAACTACCAATTTTATGAAAATTTTAAAAAACTCAAATATTGAAAGCATGGATGTACAGGCCCAGCACATCAATCACTCGCATCACTCTACTCCTTCCCCCAAACCCCTTTGCTAATGCATTTTGGCTATCTCCTAGCCAGACTGTAGTCCTTCCGTCAGCACACTCTAACCTGGGCAAAGAAATTTGCACTCCTTGGACCCCTCCACACCCCGAACAGGCGTCGGCTGTGCTGGCAACGAAGATGTTCCCAAGACAGCACCCCCGCCCTCCCTCAGGCCTGCACGATAACACTGCACTGCCGTCCCGCCTGCCCTGCGAGCGGGAGGGGCAGCGGCCGCTGTGAGGCAGGGTCGGCTCTCGCCCCTCTCCTGGGCAGGGCCGGAGGGTCCCGCCGGGGTCCCGCCCGCAGCTGGGGTCGGACGGCCCGTCCTGCCCGTCGCCCCGGCCCGCGGGGCAGGGGACGCTTTCTCCCCGTCCTTCTCCCTCTTCTTCTCGCCCAACCCGAGGCCCGCGGGCTCGGCCGGGGTCCCGCCCGCGCGGCCTCACACGGAGCGGAGGGAGGGCGGGGAAGTCAGTCCCCTTCTCGCTCTCCCGAGGGCCTGAAGCGGGGCTGGAGAGCTGCGGAGGGCACTCACTTGATCCTGGATCCCATGGTCTCCGGGGGGCCGCATAGACCCGGGGCGGAGCGAGACACGGGCGGGGGCCGCAGGGCCGCGCTCTGTCCAGCGCTCGCCCCTCACTCCATCCCGGCCCGCGCCGCGGCGCCCCGGCCGAGTCACGGCGCGGGGGCTGCCGGGAGCTGTAGTGCGGCGGGGACCGGGGCGGGCGGTGCGTGCCTGTCTGGGGGAGCCGTCGGGGAAAGCAGCGGCCTCTGCTCGTGGTGCCGAGCCACCGGAAAGCAGGCAACGGGCAGAAACTGATGCACAGCCAGTTCTACCCGAACACGAGGGAGAATTGCTTCACTGTGCGAGTGACGGAGCACAGGAAAATACTGTCCCGAGAGGGTGTGGAGTTTCCCTCACGGGAAATATTCCAGAACCGTCAGGACACAATCCTGTACCGTGTGCTCTCGTGACTGCACAGGGAGGTTGCACCAGATGCCCCAAAAGGTCCCTTCCTACCCGACTTATCCTGTGTCTCTGTGACTGCGGCCGGGAGCGCCGGGGGTCGGCGATGGCAACGCGGAGTGGCCCCGTTCTCCTCACGGAGATCCAGGCGGGAACCCCGCGGCGGTTCGGCCCCGTTCTCCTCACGGAGATCCAGGCGGGAACCCCGCGGCGGTTCGGCCCCGTTCTCCTCACGGAGATCCAGGCGGGAACCCCGCGGCGGTTCGGGCCCGTTCTCCTCACGGAGATCCAGACGGGAACCCCGCGGCGGTTCAGGCCCCGTTCTCCTCACGGAGATCCAGGACTGGCCGCTCTCCCCTCAGGCCTCCTGAGCCACCCCGCCGCGTTTAGCGGCTGAAGAGCGTCCTGGAGTGACACTGACCAGCGGGGCCGGGCCGGGACTGACGGGGCCAAACCTCGGCACCAGCTTGATCCCGAGCCCAGGATATCCGCTGATATTCAGGCCAGATGAGGAGCAGTACTGCCCGTCTCGGAAAGCCCCGTGCAGAGGGGAGCCGTCCCCATGGGCACAGGCCGGAGTCTCAGGCAGGAACAAGTATTCGATGTCCAGGTCCTACAGAAGTCAAAGAAAAGAGGCAGAGGGAGGGGTGCCCTGGCATAGCTGGGACAGCTCTGTGTACTGTGTACTGTGGGCAAGGAGACCAAAGCAGCTGAAAAGACAGTAAAACATGACTAGAGAGAATCTCAAGGCCAAGCAAGATCATAAAGAGGACTGGAGATTTCTCAGAAATGGAATGTAGTCTGCTGGAAACATGTCTTACATTGACTCAAACATTGCAGATAGACAGCTTTTGAAACATGCCATGTTGGAGTAGGCAAGCAGGAACAAACAGGTATGCAACTATTTCATTAAATATTATTTATAGGGAGTTTTCAGGAAGGTTTGGAGCATTTCTAGTGAAATGTAGCAAATTTTTAACTTTATTTAGAGTTGAGGGTGATCTACAGTGAGGAAGTAAAGAATTTTTCGATTTGTCTTTAAAACGCTTCCAAAGTACAAATTGTGGACACAAGTGCTTGGCTGAAGAACCTAGTCAGTTAGAAAGATGGGAGAGAGTATTTCCCATCTGAGATCCTTTGATACCCCATTTGCTCCCCAGAGAGCCTGGGGAGGAAAAATCATACCACCCTCATTCAAGTAATAAATTTAAAACGTGTTAAACACTATGCAAAAGGTCCTGGAAGATTTATTCACAGTTACAGTAAGTCAAAGACATGTTCAGGGAGTTGAGGAGGAGTGTTTCTAGTACTAATTTGAGTAGTTGAGATGAGGTGCTTCCAGCACAGGTTCCACCCACAGCCTGTGCCACAGGAGCCATGTGTAAGCTCAGAGCTCAGCCCTGGCTTGTTCTGTGCTGTGGATATACCTGTCCCCAGCCCTGAGTCACTGTGTGATCTACAGTGCTGCTCCCTGTCTCATTCAGTCATTCCTGTATCCATGGAAAGTAGTTTTGTAACCAAAATTGCTGGGTTCAGACAGGGATATTCTAACCCTTTAAATATATTGGTGCACTAAGGATTGCACATCTAACCAACAAATGGTGGTGAGTTTATAGAGATATGGTTAAAATCAGCTGCAAAAGCAAAAAACCCTTTGGTCAGTAATGAGTTAAAAACTAAGGAAACGGGTAAATGCAATGCTGGGAAAACCCTCAGCATTTTAGGAGTGGCTAACAGAATTTCTTACATTTCATCACTGTTACATTTCATAACATGTTCCTTTTTTTGGAACATGGATTGACATTAAATTTAAGAGGTAGAGCTACAGACTCACAATTTTAGTTTTGGTCTGTTTTGTGTAGTGAGCTTTTTAAAGATTTAAAGGTAAAGTTTTTAATATGAACAGATATAGTAAATATTTAATGGGGACCTGTATATAAGAGTAGTATATATTCTTAGTAGAAGGTTTATATTTCATAGCTTTTAGATTGGACATACTAAGGAATAAAAGGCTGGGTGATTCAAATGAGCAATTTAAACCCTCTCCCAGTGAAAGTAAGTGGTTAGGAAACCTGCATTCAGCCAGTTTGGGGAAAAGAAGGCATAAAAGGTGAATTCTTTGTACTGGACTGGGTGACTGAGGTGGTGGATGAACTGGTCGTGAACTATCAAGTGTCAGGAAACATAATGTTGGGCAACTTCATTTAAATATGTCTTGGTAAAATACCTATTTTGTAGGTGACTGATTTGTAATGAGCATATTTTCCTGCCCCAGGGAAGAATTACAAGGGCAACTTCATGTTGGTATCTGTTCATCAACAGTTTCTCAACCAGGATCTTGTGTAGGTGTGTGCCTGAACCTTTGGGCAGGAGATATTGCACTCACATGAGTCATGTGATAAGCATGAGATAATACATTTGAAAAATAATGTTATGGTGCATTTCAAGAAGAGGATTACCTACCTCAAATTCACAGTTAATAAAGATGAGTTTAATTAATAAAAATAAATGGACATGTGTATGGAAAATTGTGAGGTTCTGTCCCTGCTGAAGAAGACACACTTAATGGGTCTGGCAGCATGCAAATTGAGTCTGTGGAAGCTCTAGTGTAAAAGACTGCCTAATAAAACAGGTGTGAGCTTGTAAATCTGGTAATGCTAAGTCAGAGGAAACCAGAAAGGTGAGGACAGGATAAATTTCTTCTACTTCAAGGATAAAGCTGATGCTAATATGGAATTTGTACTGTGCTTTGTAACTGTATTTTGTATATATGAAGCAAGTAAAGTCAGGTATATTCCAGAATTCAGGATACAGAACATGCTTATACTATGCAAATGTTGATAATAAAATAGGAGAATTAATTCAAAATCTCAATTGAATCGACACTGAATATTTAAATATTTGTTCAAATTGTGAAAACTAGGTTTTCTGTGGCAAGTGGGGAAAAAAGTGCTAAACATGATGCAAATATTCCTGTTCCAGTGCAGGAAATTTTTCTCTCTGTCTGCCTAATAATAATAATCTATGTTCCAAGCTGTAGAACTCTTTTCTCCCTGCTTTACCTGGTGTATTTATGTAAATAAGCTGCTCATTAAATAGCCCAAATCCCATTTTCTGCAATTGTCGATGGCCCCCACGTCTGCAGCTGGCCCAATGGTCGATGTAATTGTGTCCCAGTGACAGGGCAGCAGGGACAGCAAAGCCCCCGAGGAGAGCCGGGGTTCCAGCAATGCCTGCTGGCCTGGCCACCGAGCCCTGGGTGTGAGTGCCTCAGAATAGATGAGCTGATTAACTGTGAATCGCCCTCCCAGAAGAGACGAAGCATTAATAGCAAACAAAAGGGAAGCAGAAGGGAAACTTCAGGCAGAAGAAAATAATCCAGGAATTAAAAGCTTGGTGAAAGCCTTAGGATGCTTCCAGATTGACCTGAGAGTCTAAGTTCAATACTATAGAAATAGGAGTCTGATAGCCCAGGATGGATTTGGTGGATGTGGCTGAGCCTGTATTTTAATATGTAACACACCCACAGCAACATATGTACGTGAGAACACAGTTACTGTTTCTGCTCCCCCGGTGACAATCCTGCTGAGGCACAATGTAACCTGAATTTACTGGAGAGATTCTCCCTGCCACGTTTCAGCCAATGAGAATGGCAGGGGAAAAAATGCTGTCTTTAGAGATCAATAGTAAAGCTTCATCTAAAAGGTTATGCCTTGGAAGAGAATATCCTGCTATCTCACTAATATTGATTATAATGTTCATGTACGTTTTTCCTAATTTCTCAGTGGATGAATATTAGGAAAATCTCCACCCATGTTTAAAAACCAAGAAAAGCTTTTAAAATATGTTTTTTAGATGTGAAGCGGAAGTTTTTTCATCAACCTTAGTCCTGTAATTCTTGTTGTTATCAAACAATGAACCTCATGAGTTATGGATCAGGTCATTGCAAACAGCCTCCAGAAGTGTTCACATATGTTACTTGAGCAAAAAGCCTGTTCTTAATGCTCCCAGACTGGGATTCATCAGGCATTGTTAGGATAGCTGTTTACCCTCAGAGACATTCACTTATGCCCTGAAACAAGAGAGATATTTAAATCAACCTATGTACCTATTTGTATGGATGGAAATAGGTCATATTGACTAGTTTTCCATTACAAGTTAAGAAACAATAATCTGTAATTGCACAGAGTAAAATGGATCATTAGAAAATACAGAAGAAAACATAAAAACTGAAAAAAGGGGGGAAATTCAGTTATAAGGACATAACCATAGAGTTAAGTCAAAATCATTCTGTCTCCAAAACTGGACTCCCATAGATGTTTAAGGAGAAGTGTAAGAATGTGAGAATATGTAGAATTCTCTCACAGCCTCCAATAAATTAGTGCATTTTCTCAGCCACAGATGCTGCTTCAAAACAGTAGCTTTTGTGGGATCAGGCACTGGGCTCTGCTTGGATCGAGCCGAGCCATTGGTCACAGCTTTGTACAGTCACCAATTGTCATCTTATTTTCCACATCCCTCAGCACAGTTTCCAAGAGGTCTGCTCCATGCTGCTGCCCAGCACAGAGGTGAGACTGGTCATCCTGCCTTCCCACCAGTGGGAATCTCACTGGGCTGCCCTGACTCCTGAAATACAATGAGCAGTGGCACAGCAACATCATCCATCATTTCTCTCAGGACTTGTGGATGTATCTCAGTTCCCATGAGCTTGTGCACCTTCAGGTTCTTTAGCAGGTCTCTACCCTGATCTCCTCCCACAGCTGGTGGCTCTTCATTCTCCCAGTCCCTGCCTTTGCAGTGTGGGGAGTGTGGCCAGAACCTGTGCCAGTGAAGTCTGAGGCAAAACCATCGAGTATCTCAGTCTTCTCCATGTCCTGGGTATCCAGGTCTCCCACCCCTACCTGAAAGGACCCACTATTTCCCTGTTCTTCCTATTATCAATGTACCTATAGATGCTTTTCTTGATGTCCCTGACATCCCTGGCCAGAACTAATTCTATCAGGGTATAGCTTTCCTAACCTGATAGCTGGCTGTTAAGACAATTTCTCTATATTCCTATCAGTCTACCTGTCCTTGCTTCTGTAGGCTTCCTCTTAAAAGCTAAGCAAGCAATAAAATACTTTCCCTTTCAAGTGTTTGAAGTACCATACACAGAATGACCTTTTCATTTTCCATTCACAAAGAAATAAGAAATAACTGTTCTTATTTCTGATACCTGTGATTATACCAATAGCTATAACTCAGGCCCATGAAATCCTTTAATGTAATGAGCCATGCTGGAGAGTCATTCCCCTAAAGAAAAGAGCTCAAGATAGTTGACCTGAAATGGCCTCTTCATTTTTTAGTGAAAGGAGATCTAAATATGGCAAACATTTCCCCCTGCTACTGTCTCTCAACAGATATCTTCATCCTCAAAATCTCTGTTTAATTTTAGGGGGAAACTAGCAAAATGTCTATGAGAACTATCTGGGTTTTGTCTTTAACTGTGCAGTGATTTTTCTGTCAGAAAAATGGCTTTTTTTCCATTACTGATTCCATTGTTTGCATAGGAGAGAAGTAGCCAATTTGGAATCAGGAAGTCAGTGCTTAGAAAAGTATTATGGTAAAAGAGTGGGTATCTTTTCTTGGTTGTTTCACATTAGGTGTGTGCAGAGACCATTTTTACACTGTCTTCTACCAGCATCTTTCCCATAATCATTTTTGTTCTCACCTGTTGGATCTGTTTGCCTGTATCATCTGACAGAGTCCTTCTCTAATTTCTGAAATTCTCCCTGTTATTGGTTAGGTTTTTATCTTTACCTTTGCCTCAGGGCACTCTCCAACCAAGAACAGCAGTTTTGCACCCAAAATATATCCAGCTCATCATGACCATACCTGTGTGTGTTACCAAAGACACCAGGAGGTGAACTAAAGAAAAAACATAGGAAAGGTAAAGAAAACTAGAGTGAAACACTCCAATCTTCTGAAAAACAGGAAATGCTCATCTTTCCAAGGGACAGACAAAGTTCTGCAGTGTTGGTCCCAAATTTTCTTTTAATGCAGCTCCAACTAGATGGAATAGGCTTTGCAGTGTTTATCCTCCTCTTTCTGCAGTCTACCAGAGTTATCAGAACTCCTGTTCTTGCTGCCTGATACTGTCTCACACATATTTCATTCTCCAAATTTGCACCAAGCAGCTTTAAATGAACACTAGGTACGTAATAACAGTAGGAACAGTAGGTTACCTACTCAGTGATTTGTTTTAATCTGGGACTTGTAGACCCCTCCTTGCATGTCACAAAAACCCTCTGCCTCTGGCTCTGGCTTCTTGGAACAGCTCTGCCTCCCCAGCACAAACACTGCCTGCCTGGTTCTTGCTCTGAAGCTGTTGAAGATGCTATTTCATCTGCCAATAAAAAAGAAGCAACTGACCTAAGTTACTCTTCTCTGTTCACCGTGCTGTGATGGCAGAGTGCTGACTGTACTGTTATTGCTCTATAAAGTGAAGTCAGATTTATGAGGCAAAATCTATGATGGTGTGATTCCAGCTAGACGAAAAAAAGCCCAGTATGAAAATAGTTATTCATATCTGTGATAGCCTTTGTCACAGAAAAGATAACCCTCCTGAGCTGAAAGGAATAAGATCACTGATGTAAATCAGACTGCTACATTCAAGTCCCTCTAAGTTACTAATGAGCCTGGAAGAACAAGGATTCTTAGGAGAAATCCAGAACAGCAAGACATAAGTTGTTGGAGCAGAGGGAAGTACTTACTTCAGATGATACTAAACTCTTGTACTGTAGTGCCCAGCTTAAGCTGGTAGGAGCATGAAAGGAAGGGAAGGAAAAAGAAAGAGATAAAAGAAGTAAGAAAGGAAGGTGTGAACAAATGAATGAATGAACAAAAGAACAAGGAATTTATAAAATGCAGTGTTTTTAACTTGGTGATGTTCATTACTTGAAGGATTATGTAATATTTTGCTGAATTCATTCTAGAAATAAGAATAATAAAATCATGGTATGAAGCACTGGTGTAGGCAGTGTTATTTTCCTTGTGTTTCCCCCATCTCACAGAGCTGATGGGATCCTAATTGCAGAGTTTCTAGTAGCAACTAAAAGAAGTCTTTTGTATAAAATTAAAGGATATTTTGAGCCAGGCTTCAAATGTAATCACTACAATCACCATAAATCAAAAGACCACTAGCAGTGTCAGCTTCACTGCCCTTCTGGGGAGGAATCACTTATCCTTTCTGCCACAGGATGGGGACAACATGATAACTATTGATGGCTCACTACTTATTAAGTTGTCATCAGACAACATGTTGTCATAAGCTATTATTTTTAAATTGTTATTAAGAAAACATCAAATGGCACTTCTGTAATGTAAGCTGGTTGTTTGAACATTGGGAAGGGATGTGTTAATATCAAAATAGAGCTATATAATGTTAAAATCAAGGTTTAGTTCATGTTGCTATGTAGAAAATTGATCAAATATTCAAATTTCTATGATGTTACAAAGCATAACAGTGATTGAATAGTAGGGGTCTGAGTCTTATGCAATTTATACTCATTTTATATGAGTGTAATTCCATATGATTGCTGGAGCATGACATTCCAACTTACCTTTCTGCCAACAGCTAGTGCTAAGCAGGCAGTAGCTGTTCTAAACTTAAATATATAAAATGGATTTGATGGCCTACAAATTTATTTTACTGATTTTCCTGCTTTGATGTTCAGAAGACATCAGTAATGCTACTCCTGATTGATACTAGGGTAAGTTCCAGATCTGTCCATTCTTGTTTGTTCTCCCCTTTTGTCCAAGAAGTTCAAAATAAATGTGTCTGATGTCCTGTACCTGGTGGGGGAAGAAGCCTGGTCATATTAAGTATTCTGGGGTTCTTGACTGACTTGGGGATTGTTTTATATTGTTAATGTTGGTATCTGTAGTTTACTTAATTTTTTCAAACATTATTCTTCAGTGTCACAGTACAGGAGAGCTTTCTTCTGAACCTGTAGGTATTGTTTAAGTGGAAAAAAACCAGTGGTGCTTTATTTCTAGATGTTACTTTAATTAGTTCTTTGATGCTAATGATCCCATTACATTTTGGGGGGGGGGGGGGGGGGGAAAAACCAAACACAACCCAAAGTGCACTTACCTGAACACTGAGACTTACTTTATTCTTCACAAAAAGTCAATTTTATTTGTGTAATTACTGCAACTATACATGATCAAGATATAACGAGGTGATACCATGAACTAGCAAATACCAACCTCTAAATTCAATAGAGAAACTTTAAATAGGCAGTACTGCCAGCCAGCAAATATGCTCCCTTTCTGTCAAATGGAGATAACATCCTGCTGGAAATGCTCTTTTGAGTCTAGTTCTGACACTTTTGTGGTATAATTTAAAATTATAAGGTGGGGGTACTGGTATGCTCCTGTCCTGCTGCCTCTAAATGGAGCCGTCGTTAAATGTGGTTTGATTTGTCCTGCTCTTACAGTTAATGAAGGCTGGGTGGTATTTCACCAGGGTTAATGCTCTTGCTCCTTGTTATTAATTCCCCTGTAAGTACTTGCCTTTTTCTAGACTTTCCAGTCAGTCCTGTAGGATGTTAAAAATGTTTTGGTACGTATGTTAGTTGTTTTAATCGTAGAGCTATAAAGAACCAAGTCAAGAAAAGCCTCTCAAGTAATACACAGGAGTTAGTTTATAAAGTAAGTAAAGCTGAACCACTAAGTAATAGTGACCACAATATAATTAACTTCAACATCCTCGGGGGAGAGATTGTACAAAAAATGAGGAAGCTAGTTAAAAAGACCCTAAAGTCAGAAGTGAGGAAATTAAAATCCTTCGACTCAGCATGGAGGCTACTTGAGCAACCATAACAGGGTAGCAGAAGGCACACATAATCCCAAACAAACATGGACACTGACAAGCAAAAACAAGCCATAGGGCTGCAGGAAGGTTCACCAAGATTGTAGAGACAAACATGTATTTTTCTGAAGGTAGAATTATAACTTGTGAAGTCAACAGGGATAAAACACAGTAGCTAAGATACCCAGTGGAGATTAGAAGGATGACAGAGGATTTGAGGAGCAGATAGCCTGACATGAAAATAAGATTTTTTCAAGTATTAAGAAGCAGCAAGCCTACAAGACATTTTATAAGTCCAGTGGTCTATTTGGTAGAAAAGTAAGAAAACTAATGAGAATGCAGTGACACTGAAATGAAGGTAAATTACTTTTTTGCATTAGCATTGCCACACAGAATTTAGGGTAAAATAGACATACCAAATTTTCTCTTCTTCTGTAATATAGAAGAAATTTTGTCAAACACAGGAATTAAAAGATGTGCTGGAACAAATTCATAAATTAAATAAAAACAGACTCCTAAGACCGTAAAGTAAATAAATAAATTCTAACAGGATTTCAAACAAATTTCCGAACTACCAACAAGAACAGACAATCTGATTAAAAACAGTACACATAGTAAAGTAGAAAGCATTTATCCCCCAAAAACTATGAAGGGTAGTTCTGGAAATGTCAACACAGAGATCCATGTACATTAGAAATATAAACTTGTTAAAACAAAATTGCCCATCCCTGAAGTTAGAATGATGTGATCAGGATTCAGGGCCTGTTCTGAAAGGACATGCTTCTCCCCTCTAATATAGTGACCTCCAACAAATCTGCAAAGCTGTTTCACTGTTTTAAAATGTACACATTTCCAACTGAAAATGGTCACACAAGAAGCAGTAGTAGAATAAATAAATGTCAGGCAGGTTGTGCTGGAGCTGTGGGTGCTCTGGCCTGAGCTGGGTGTGCCCAGGGCAGTCTGGGCTCCCTGGCCAGCCTGGTACCAGGAGGAGCAGACAGCCCTCATGGCCTGGGGTCTCACCCCAAAATGGGGGACATGCACCCCTCTCTGCAAGTGCCTTGTTCTCTCTGTTGGGTTGGGAGCTCAGTGCAGCTGTAGGATATGAACTGCTGCTAATTCCTACATGTGAGGAGGAATGAGCTGTGTCCCAGCAAGCTGGAGCTGAGGAGGGATTTCCCTGGGAAACATTCTGAGGATTCTGATAGGGCTCATCATTAATGGGAAGAGGCCACTGGCTTAGATAGGCTGCTGATAGAGTGGGGCATTTTATATTCTCCTGGGGTGCTGTAGAAGACACTGTTTTTCACAATGAAGAAGATTGAAGTTTGAACATTATCTCATATTGTCCTTCTAGACTAAAATGTCGACAGAATCAGCAAAATAAGTGGCAAAATTCTGTGGTTTGTAAAGTGAACCTTTAGGAGACTGATGTTTTTGCATGAACTTGACTATCAATTAGATAACCAAAAACTGTTGAAAAGAAACCTAAGGATATTATAAAGTGACCAGCAAGGAAACAGAAAATGGAAAAAACCAGTAGTAAGTCTGATAGTTTATTGAAATAAAGCATACCAAATTTGAAAAACGTTTGGGGAAAGGGAACCTGCCGTGTTTTTTGGAGAGTACATTGCTTAAGTTTGCATAATTAATTTTCCATAGCAGAGGTCCTGGCATTCAAATTAATTATATATCTCTTTGTCAAGGTTATAATGTTACATTTTTATGCTCAAAATTTTATTCTGATATAGTTGAATATGCTTCTATTTCTAGAGAATCTCTTCTATTTCCCATGCTCTGCTCCCTTGTGTCAGAGTTGATGGAGCTGTTGTGCTGCTCTCTGGAGTCACTTGCTGCCCATCAAACAGGGGTGCTGCACACAGGCATTGCAGGGGGGTTAGAATCTGGAGTGAGAATTGTGTTGTAGGAACACAAACCTTCTCTCTAGGAGGTGAATACCTCCTAAGCTAGGTTGATCTGTGTACTGCACAGGCTTCTCTGTTAAAGCTGAGAAATACTATTCCAGTTTTGTCTGCCTTTACATTTCATCATTCAGAATTTTTGACTGAATTCTAGATTTTGACATCTTGTCTTTCCTGATTTCCTTGACCTTGTCTTTTCATGGTTCTTCAGTTGCCTCTGTAATAATTTCTACATTTATCCTTCATCTTGACATTACATCTCCAATTCTCTGAGGATATTTAGAGGAATTATATTTTTTGCTGCCATCTCCCCATTCCAATCCAGTCTTATTTTGGTGTAATCTAACAGTCAAACAGATTCAGCTATCATCCCTATCTTCCCAATTGTCAGATCCATTTATTTATTCTTAACCTGTCTTCTCTTGTTTGAAGTGAAATCTCACTTTGTCCTCTTGAAATGTCTTCGTAGATACCTTACCATCATCTGTTGTTCAGAAAGGGACTAAACAGAATTCCTTCTCTCTTTCCTGCTCCGCAGTCTTCCCCCACTCACTCCTTCATCACTATGTACACACTGCACGTCATTCAGCTTCCCACCATCTATGGTCAATGCTTCAGGTTAGAACACGGATTTAACTTGAAGAATGTCCAAAACATTTCACCGTGAACAAAGCAAAACAAAAAAATAAAAGCCAAGGAAAAACAAACCCAGAGAGGGTAGTTGAGGTACGGCCAAGCATCAGGCCGTACTTTGGGAGGCTGGATACGGCCCTGCAGCTGAGGCAGCGGCAGCGAGGGAAGGCGAGCCCGGCCCTGCCCGCGGCTGTGTTGGGAGCGGGAGGAGCCGCCCCGCAGGCACAGCCGGTTCCCTGGCCAGGGCCGCTCCTCCGTCAGCCCCGAGCCGAGCCCCAGCGCGGCCTCGGCTACTGCCGCTTCTGCTGGGGAATATTCCTTTAGAGACCTGCTGAAAGCAACTGGAGTAAGAGTCTCTGATTAACTTTACACAGGCAACAGCTCCACAGCCCTTGATCGTTTTCGTTCAAGGCAAATTTTGACTGCAGTCTGTAGGAGTTTTTGGCTAAGGAAGGATCGGGTCCATCCTTTGGGTAATTCTGTGTCATTACCTGGTTCCTATCTTGCTAGCCACTTTTCAGTCTATATTTTTATTACCCTTCCTGGAAATTAGGAATAGTAATGTTTACTACTTCTGTTAAGTGCTTATAGTTATATCAATAAAAACCAGGTAATATTTAATTTCTGGAATTACCCACCTGCCACTGAACTAACAAAGCCCATATAAATCATTCCAAATAAGCACCTTGAGAGATGTCAAGTCCCAAGTTAAGCATTATAAATGCTGGAAGAATACAGAACAAAAACTAAAAGGTCCATCAGCTAGACTTTTTATTAAAAAAAAAAAAAAAAGAAAGGGTAATTTTTCACAGATATCAAGTCACACTAGTAAGAGAAAAACAGAGTAGTTCAGTAGCTTAGTAGTCATCCAACCCTAAATTTGGGGTGCTGTTGTCCCATGATTATTGTCTTTTGGTATGACTAAAGAAAGAAAGGAAAGATAACTGAGCTGAAATTAGCCTCCTGCTCAGAGGGCACTGGGTATCTTGTCCATCTTTTATCCAGAGATAGTAAAAAATAAGCTTTAAAATGTGTGTAATTCTCAAATATACTTGAGCTAGAGCATATTAACTGTTAAACTATCACTGATTTCTACCTACCACTGTTTAAAATACAGGAGAAACCATTAGCACTGTAAAATGTTAATAGGTTATGTTGATCCCAGGAGCCTGGCAGACATCCTTTGTGCTGATCAACACTTAAAGCTGAATTATATTCCTTAAGTAAATTATTGGGACAAAGCACAGTAAGATTTGTGAATAAGCAAAATGATTGATAAAATACAAGGAGAGGAAACATAAAAATACAAAGCAGTATCTTCTGTTTAGGAACTGATAACTATTCAGCAGATGATGACTTTGTTCAGTGTGACGGAAGGCAAGGACCACTGCCTGTATTTTATATCTGCACTGAGCTGCTGGCTCACATCAGACAAAGGCAAATCGTGCAAAACTATTTGAAGAGAAATTGCTCCTTGCCATGTAAATTCCTGGTAACCAGTGATTACTCAAAAATACTCCATTGGGGAAACTGAAATCATTAAGTGAACAATTTAAAAGCTGAAGTAGAAAGTGCTGATTGCTCTAGCTCAGCTCATCAGGCTACTCAGATACAGGACTCCTTGCCAGTGTAAAAACATATTTGGAAATAACTGGAGTTCCCATTTTGTCCCTTGTAATGAGCTAGTGAGGCCAAAAGTGGTGACTGGTGGAAGGACAATGAGGACACGAACAGCTTCTGTTGCTAATCCAGGCATTGTCCCTACTCCGTGGGGATAGCAGAGGACTATAATCAGTATCTCCTACTGCTGCAAAACATATTATTTAACAAATATTGTTTAACACTATGCCAACTACATTGATCTGCTGTGAAACCGATACTTCTAATAAGTTTTGAAACCAAGTGTTTCCTACCTCTGAGTTTCTGGGTTTCATTTCCCTTTCCCCCCTTTTTCTAATCTCTGCCCTGCTGGTGGCTGCATAAAACAAAGAATGTTTCCGTGCTGCTGGCGCGGTTCTTGCAGGAGTTCCTGCGTACCTGTGGCTTTTGCCTGCTCGCCTGATGCCGGGGCAGTATGTGGCACCCTGGCCCTGGCGGACCCGGTGTGTCCCGGTGTCCCCGTGTCCCCGTGCCCGGTGTCCCTGTGCCCCGTGCCCCGTGTCCCCGTGCCCCGTGTCCCCCCGTGCCCGGTGTCCCTGTGCCCCGTGCCCCGTGTCCCCGTGCCCTGTGTTCCCGTGCCCGGTGTCCCTGTGCCCCGTGCCCTGTGTCCCCATGCCCCGTGTCCCCGTGCCCTGTGTCCCGGTGTCCCCGTGTCCCCGTGCCCCGTGCCCCGTGTCCCCGTGCCCCGTGTCCCCCCGTGCCCCGTGTCCCCGTGCCCGGTGTCCCGGTGTCCCCGTGCCCCGTGTCCCCGTGCCCTGTGTCCCCGGTGTCCCGGTGTCCCCGTGCCCCGTGTCCCCCCGTGCCCGGTGTCCCTGTGCCCCGTGCCCCGTGTCCCCGTGCCCTGTGTCCCCGGTGTCCCGGTGTCCCCGTGCCCCGTGTCCCCCGGTGTCCCGGTGTCCCGGTGTCCCCGTGCCCCGTGTCCCCGTGCCCGGTGTCCCGGTGTCCCCGTGCCCCGTGTCCCCTCGGAGCGGCGCGGGCGCTGCGGGGCCGGGGGTGCCGCTGCCTGCGGGACCCGGGCGGACCAGGCTGGATTTAATGAGCGCGTCTTCACTGACAGATTCATTATTTGTGTTCGGTCGCTTCAAGTCAAAACTGATTAGTTACACTTACTGCAGCAAAGATTTAATGATTTTATTGTTTATCTTCAATTTATTTTGATTAACATCTCCGTTCTTTTCATTGCAAGTGCAATTAGGTGTAATATAACAGCGACTACTTTAATTTTGCTGAAATTAAGATGAATAAGTGACGGATTATGGCACTTTGTTTAACAAATAAATCATAGTTAAGAGGACTGTATTAGTAATAAATGAAAAAACAGGCAATCTAATAAAAGTGCATGGAGCTGATTGTTCAAGTTTCCAGAAATGTAATGAATTTTCATTTTAGAAATCAACTAGATTTCGGTGTAGTGCTTATGTATTGACAGTAAGATGACAGAAAGGCACATTATTTTGTAAATCATCTTAATTTCTTTTATTATATTGGTGGAATGAAGTACAAGCAATGAAATGAAGATGCACATTAAAATTTTTTTAGAAGCTAGGATTATTTTGTCAGAAAACACTGCAATTAAGGTATGATAAAAAAAGAGACTGAGGGACTGAAATGAGGGGAAAACTCATTAGTTCAATTCTCACATGTTCAGACTTCAGCATTTTCTGCAACAGATGAATATTCTCCAGGTCCCAGCCACAATTTTCTTTTAAGTTCATAAGATTCAATTCACTGCCACACAGCAACAGCCTCTAGACACGTAAGATGGAAGAAAGAACTAACATGAAGAAAACTGAACTCAACAAACAGTGAGCAAATCAAGATTGCTCTATCCAAGCATCCCCAAATCATGGGGCAAGTAGCAGGGCAGCAATCCCAGAGCCAGCTTACTGTGGGGGTCGTATGGGCTTAACTTCTGATTGAGGAAAACCAAGAGGAAAACGAACCCTTCAGAATCAGAAACTTTATCCCTCTGATGTTTAAAAGACCTTGTATTTGACAGGACAGCTTTGAAGATAAAGACCGAAGCAGTCTCCAGCTACAGGCTGTTCAGCACCCCACACTGCTGTCTGCAATGCACTTCAGTTTCACACAGTTCACTCCTGGTAGAAAGGAGACAGGGAGATGCTTTTGAGTATATTGTGCTATATTTTTGATGCCACTGTGTCTACAGAGCCTGGAAGAGCTGGGCTCTGTTCTGCACGTTTCCATCATCCCTCTCTCCCAGCCCACCCCACACTGGCCAATTGCTCTGAATGGTCACATGTAAATTTGTGAGTTAAAACATGCACTGCCACCCCTGGCTGCAGGGACAGAGGAGCTCTGAGCCAGGAGCTTGGCACTGGAGATGAGCGAGGATGAGAAGGGACTGCTCCCTTTTCCTTAACATGCAATATTCTATTTTTTTTTTTGCGGGGGGGAGGGGGGGTAGGAGGATTTTATTTTGGGGATTAAGGCTAAAGAAGACTTAGAGCAAGATATACTCTGTTAAGGCCTTGTTCTGATATTTTTTCCCCTATGTATTAGGAATTGGGGGAGGGGGCGTGGCAAGGAGGAAGGAGAGGGAGAAACAGAGAATGCAATTCCTACAATCACAAAATCTGCAAGAGTACTTTGTTCTTCCTAAACTTTTAAGCCCTCTTCTTCTAATACAGTTTCTTTTGTAACTTCTTTAAAACACTTTTTCAGATATTCAGAAGAAAGTCAGCATTGAAAGAAGTAATTATTAGGATTTAGTAGCAATTTTTGAGGGTTTTTTCCTACCTCATATAGAGCTTTATTAGTGTATGCTCCTTGAAATGCAAGAACTCAGTGGCAATGCAAATTTGTTGCAGATAAGGAACTCCTTCATAGCTTTAAAAGGGACCTAATACTGTATTTTAACAAATGTCTTCAAGAAAAGAAAATTGAAAAATAATTCCTGTCCTATGAATGTCGCAGGAAAAATCACTGAAGCCAGTTTTTTATTAGTGTAAAATAAATAAAAGGAAGGAGGAGGTGAAGTGAGCACCTTGTAAGGCCTCTTTTCTTTGTCCCTGATTATACTGATCAGATCAACTTATCACATTAAAATACTCTTCCTAAGAGTACGAAATCAAATAAATAGATAAATCTGGGTTCTTTTAGTAAGGCAGTATACCAACTTATTTCTTCTGCTTATCTCAATCTCTCTTCTAATATTAGTTTTCAATATTTAATAAATAAATAGATGATAGATAAAGACATAGCAAGAGGGGGAGATAGAGAAGAAATGATGCTAATGACCAAATCAACCTGTAAAAACAGCCCTGCTCTGAGTGGAGCCCCCGTGATCAGCTGAGTGTCATGTAGGAGAGCCCGAGGAGCCGGGGGAGGCTGAGAGGGCTTGGTGAGCTGGAGACTGGCAGCACCATTGGTTTGAAAGGGCCGTGATTGATTTGTCACCAGAGGCCCATCTGACTGGGCGAAAAGCCCTTCTGATCTCAATCTCTCTCTGCCTCCTTGCTGTGCTGTCCCCTCTCCCTCCTGCACACCGGGAGGCTGGCACAGCAGCTGGGCAAGGGGGCTGCACTTGGGGCTGACACACAGCAAAAGGGTTGAAGGTCACGGCTGCTGAAACTCTGTAAGGACTGGCAGGGGACAACCAGCTCTTCCTACTTCTCACTCTCTGTCTTGCCTTTAGAACTCCAGAGGTTTGCAAAGCCCCCAGTACACATCCACACAAATACAGCAGCACTCCATTCCCCAAGCAGAGACACAACCAGAGCCTGTCTCTGCTCTCTCCTTCCCTCTGCCTCTGTCTCTCTCGCACACACTCACACACACACTCACGCACACACACGCTCTGTCTCCCCACCCCTTCCACCTTCCTGTTATCTGTGGCTGGCAGAAACCTCTAGATCTACAAATATTAATTACAAAGGACAACGAAAGGTAAGAAGGCGTCAATTATCCAAAGGTGTCGTGATGTTATTTCAAGTCAATTGCAAATGTGTGAGGGGGAAGATTTCGCCCCAGTGATTCCTGTCTGCTTGGCTGATGGGGACCGGAGCTGATTCCCTCCCAGAACTGCTGCAGCTATGCCTTAAACCACACACTTTCCAGCAGGAGCCATCAGCATGGGCCTTTCTGAATTCTCTTTTTATTTCATTCATTAAGGGTATTAGGCAAGTTGGAATTTGTATGAAAAGGATCCTATGGGAATACTGTCTCTAGGGTAGGTATTTTCATGACTTTCCACATCCTGGGGCTCTCTGTATCTCTTGTCTTTCTCTTCTGTTAGATGGAGCTTTAAAGGAGGCTGCCCTCATCTTCCACCTAATCTGGGGAAAGGAAATATTTTGAGCTGCATATATTGAGTGACAAAATATTTTATTTATTTTACGAAGTGGAAACTACTAAGAAATTGTGAGACCTTTCCTGCTTAATTTTTTTAATGGGCTTTGTTATTATCATTATTATTCCTATTCCTGTTTTCAGATTTTTCTCACACAGGAGTTTCTAATGACAATTGCCTTCATTATCCAAAAAGAAAGAGATAGCAGACTGGACAACAGCAAAAAAATATTAATCAAACAAAGGCAGAGTTTAAATTAAAAGGTCTGTTGTGTTCTCATAAAAGCAGGACAATCTCAATGCTCTAGCTCATTTCACTTGGCAAAAGAACGTGGCATCAGTTTTTTAACTTTAAAATAGTTTAATGAACACGAATGGAGAAATAATTTTTCTGTGTATTTAGCAGTCTATAAAGAAGAGAGAATGCTTTAACTTTGATCGCCACAATTAGTTCCCTGGGTATCTAGAGGGGAACAGGGCAGCCCTGGGAGCCTCAGTTCTTTAGATACAAAAGCATTTAGATCGCTTTAGAGCAGTTAATCCTGAGACTGGCTAGGGTCCCTTTTGTTTTCTAACTCCATTGTGGGTTTTGTTCAGTTTTTTCTATTCGCATGATTGACTGCCCAATGGATGCTAATTATCCAAATGTCGCTTCTGTCCTTTGAGTGACTTTCTATGTATTATGGGCAACTGTCATGCATTCTGTCATTCTATATCATATTACATGTATTATCATATGAAAATGGTACTCTGCATAAAGGAAGGTGTCTAAACCAGCAGATGCTGCAGATATTTAGAAGACTTGCTTAATTTGAATGGATTTTCTATAGAAAAATTGGTCAGAAAGCATATAGGGGAGAGTCAGAAATTGAAAGTTTATCAGGTAATTATTTTTGTCCTTTTGCTGTTTACATGATAATGTACAAGGCATTAACTGTCTCTGCTTCTGAAATCTGCAGCCACCTTCCTCCTCCCGAACCAGGCAACCCGTCTGTATTTATTAGAGTATGACAGCTTAAGCTAATTAAACTGATATCTGTCTAAAATAATAAGCCCAGAAAGTTAGAATAAACATTATGATTATAAGCAGAAAAGGCAGCTATACAAATGTAGCATCAGTGTTATATTTTAATGATAAACTAGAATTCCTGTATGAAAAACATTGGATGTGGAATTATGAACAATAATAAAGTTCTGCAAAGAAATTTTTCACTGTAAATATTTTTTGCTTAGATCTTTATCTCTTTCCATGATATTAATAAGGCTGAGGGCTAACACAGCTGCAAACGTGAATATTTTTTATTTTATACATATGTGAACATATATTTAAAAGGATATCAAGGGAAAGATTTTTACTGCAATTTTTCCGCTAAAATAAACTTAACACACCTCAGTGTAATGTGCATGCCAACACTTAACAGGAATGCAAGATTTATAACTATAGGGCTTTTTAGATTTGCACTCTGGGGTCCATTGAATCCATAGGCATATCCAGAGCTCCCTATCCTAAAATGTTAGGGTAGTGTTTTATATTTGCCATTCCTATGAAATACTGTGGATATATATAACACTGAAATTCATGATCTTCAGCTTCATCAAATATATGTGCAATAAGTTTCCATTAATGGTAAAGCTAAATCATGGGAAATATGTGCTTTAGGAAAGAGCACAAAGATGCCATGGAAAGCCTTGCTCTGCTGTATCAAGGTGCTTTGAAATTTTACATGATCAAATATACATGATCAAGCTGTGCTTGTTAGGGTAGAGGGGCTCCAAATGGTCAATGGCTATTGATCAGGCTGTTAAGTATTTGTTCACGATTCTTTATATCCCAAAAGGTTCAGGGAAATGAACAGTGAAAAATTGCATCAGAGTCCACCTTTGTTTGAGATTGATGTATCAAAACAGAGTATTCATTTGCCAAATCTATTGGAAAAAATGTGTAGTAAATTGTGACATAAAGACTCCAAGCACAGAGTATTTTCCTTTTTTCAATTATCTTTGTAAAATTCTAAGTGCTAATTAAAAATGTAAAGACAGAGTCTTTGTAGAACGTGAATAGTGAATTATTGATAAGAGCAGATTTACACAGCAAAAACAGAGATACAATCATAGCTTGTCAGTTGACCTTTATATTTTACTTTACATTTTGCTCATACCAAAATTCTTTTTAACTGAAGTTGCAATAACAGTGATGCAGGAGACTCCATAAGGTGAAAATGGAAATTTCTTAGAAAATAGCAAATCTTACCTGGACCAGTAAGTTACTGTCTTCTACTGGTTTTTAGTAATTGAATACATATTGCTCCTCATGAAGAGTTCAAATTAAATGTGGTGGGTTTTAAAATGATAATGTAATCTGGCAAACATCTCAAAATATTTGAATAATAATTCTTTCTTGAGATTTCTACAGTATGTATTTCTACAAGTTCATCATATATATTGTTTATTTTAGAAATTATCTATAAAGCTTGTTCCATAATTCAAAATATTACACATGTTGAAAGAGAATGCTAACGTATAATTCTTGCAAAATCATACAAGGGATACTTTATTTGATTTCATAATACTATACATTACATATATTCATAAGGTCTTTCCTGAACACAGAAATGTCTGATGAGAAACTTACTGCACACTAAAGAAAACTACTGAACACCAAGAATTATTTCTGCAGATATTTACCTCTAAGAAATTATGACATATGTCTGTGTCTGAATCTGCAAATAGATAGATGGTTACACACACATATGTTCATCCACACACACACAGCCTCATACTGTGGTATATCTTATACATATTTATATAAACAAATTTACATACTGCATCTTTGGAAATCTTAAAACCAGCAATACATGTTTTGTGGTAATTCCCTTAAAATTAGTTAATATTTTCCAAATGAGAATTACATTGAAAAGAATCAGCCACGCTTATATAAAAAGTTTGCAAAGTATAAAATGGGCAAAATGTGCAGGATTGGTGGGAAATGCCCTCTCACCTCCTCGTGTCTGACCTGCCACTTAATGAATCTGCTCTTGTGTGGAGCGGGCAGGGCAGCACAGCCTGCAGCGCCTGCGAGCTGCAGAGAGCTGCGCTGGGGCAGGAATTCATCTTAGTGCATTGCCAGGATCGCATTGCCACTGTTCCCATTTGCATCTCATGGGACTTCCTGCTGCCAGTGTTTGCACGCGGGGTGCCCCGTGTGTCCCTGTCCCGTCCGTCCGTCTGTCCCTGTCCGTCCGTGTGTCCCTGTCCCTCCGTGTGTCCCTGTCCTGTCCGTCTGTCCCTGTCCTGTCCGTCCGTCTGTCCCTGTCCGTCCGTGTGTCCCTGTCCCTCCGTGTGTCCCTGTCCTGTCCGTCCGTGTGTCCCTGTCCTGTCCGTCCGTGTGTCCCTGTCCCGTCCGTGTGTCCCTGTCCGTCCGTGTGTCCCTGTCCCGTCCGTCCGTCTGTCCCTGTCCGTCCGTGTGTCCCTGTCCTGTCCCGTCCGTGTGTCTCTGTCCGTCCGTGTGTCCCTGTCCCGTCTGTCCGTGTGTCCCTGTCCCTCCGTGTGTCCCTGTCCGTCCGTGTGTCCCTGTCCCGTCCGTCCGTCTGTCCCTGTCCGTCCGTGTGTCCCTGTCCTGTCCCGTCCGTGTGTCTCTGTCCGTCCGTGTGTCCCTGTCCCGTCTGTCCGTGTGTCCCTGTCCCTCCGTGTGTCCCTGTCCGTCCGTGTGTCCCTGTCCCGTCTGTCCGTGTGTCCCTGTCCCTCCGTGTGTCCCTGTCCCGTCCGTGTGTCCCTGTCTGTCCGTGTGTCCCTGTCCTGTCTGTCCGTGTGTCCCTGTCTGTCCGTGTGTCCCTGTCCCTCCGTGTGTCCCTGTCTGTCCGTGTGTCCCTGTCCGTCCGTGTGTCCCTGTCCCGTCTGTCCGTGTGTCCCTGTCCTGTCCGTCCGTCTGTCCGTCCCCGCTGCCCGCCGAGCTGGGCTCTGTCCGTACCTGCTCCTGCGAGTGCTGCTGCAGAGCCAGGCGCTGCCATTCAGGTAGTCCACAGAAGGGCTCGCAGTGACAAAATATTGACTGGATTTGGTATTCACATATGAAGGATGACGTTAGTGCCACAAAAATCCCTGTGATGTACAGGGAATAGTTAATTAATTAAAGGACCTGCTAATTGCTACTTGAGGTACTGTGCAGAGCTGATGAAGAGTGCTTGGTGCAAGGTTAGGTTCTCAGTTTTGAGTGAACATTTTCATTTAAAAGATTTCTTTAAAGTACATCCTAATTTTTTAATGTTTTTTCAGGTTACTGTATCTAGTTCAGACTCAAGTGTTCAATTGAGCTTCAATTAATTATAATATATAGTCAGGGTTCTTTAGCTGGGATAGATTGATGGAGAAGCTTTGTTTCATTTGGTGCAGGTGGCACTGTTTAATAAGCACAGGAGAGAGTGAATAATGTAGTGTTTGCAAAGAGAAATAAATGCAAAATAGAGAGGTGCAATTAGATCAGCTCAGAGAAGTAAAGGGTAAATATTAAATGGTCAGGTATCTTGCAAATATCAAATAAAATAGTAATAAGTATCCAGTTGAAAACTGCCATTTTAATTTATGACTATCTAAAAGCACTGCTGTAAAATAGATCTAGGGAGCAAGTCTTCTGCCTTCATTAGGCAGGCACATTTCAATATCTGGAAAATACCAGGCTGCTAATTTTTAAACTCTACACGTTGTTTTTATGATACTGAAATATAAATAGATTCAAAATTTAAAATACAAACTCAATGACTTCAAAAATTAATTTCCAAATTGTCTTATCCTTTGGCATTTTTTTTTTTAATTGGAGCTATGTTATATTGGTGAAAAAATTACCCCATGGAAAATTAATCTGGAAAAACTTGTAAATCATTGTCAGTAATGTACCAGCCAATGAAGGACTTTTCTGAATGCACTAAAGATGAAATAAAGTTGGAGAAGATTATTGAAAAGGACAACAAAATTGTAGATTTAAAAAGTCAAAAAGTCCATGAAAATGAAAATCTTCTAATGGCACACAAAACCCCAAATCATGTATATACTCCAGAAAATAACAAGTAAGAAGAAAAAAGAGAAATGTCTCTTGACTTTAAAAAAAAAAAAAAAAAAAAAAAAAAAAGGATCTGGGTATCTGGTAGCTAAGAGGATAGTCCTGTAAGCTACTTAACAAAAGAATGTAAATGTATTGGGCATTTCAGCAACACTTCTGCATCTGAGAATTTCAGCTGTAGACAGATTTTCCACAGACGATTCCCCCCTACTGCTAACCTCTTAAATATACCTATAAAATACAAAATGTTCCCAATCACCTCCAATAAAGGAAGCTTCCTTACATTAAATGCATCGAATATTTGTGTTAGAAATCTGAAGTGCTTTCTGATGTGGTTAAATTCACAAAGCAATGTGGTTGTAGAACAGAAAGGAATGTATTGAGCACATCACTCTGAATATTTGCAGATGGATCCAAGGCTGGGGAAGTTTACTTGTAAAGTATGGAATTAATCATATTCTCAGGCTCTGAATATTCCAAGCAGGCAATACCATTGGAGCCTTTTCTCTACAAACCTTGTTTTTGTTGTGCAGCCGTGTTTACCGAGTGGCTGGTACACCCAATCGGGGCAGGCTCCGCACCTCGCCCATTGGTGGATGCCGAAGTTGTAAAATGTTTATGAGGGAGCGTTCGCCTGGCGCTGCAGCCCGGGGAGCCCCGCGGAGCTGCTGCAGATCCTGCCATGGCTCTGGGCAGAGCAGCCTGCACCCAAAGCACAACCTTCCCGCTTGCTAAAACATTAATCCTGCCCCTTGACATTCAAATCGTGTTCCTGCAAAGGACCTTGTTACAATTGTTTGAGCTCTAACTGTAGAGCAATAAGATTAGTCTGCAGTAAACATTAAAAAAAAAAATTATTAAGGAGTGGCTACACTGCTAGATGCAAAAAAGAGATGTTTTTGCAATCTTTGTCGTGTTCTGTGCATGAATTTACTGAATTTCTAGTAATTACCACCTCATATTTTGTAAAAGTCATTCCATTTACATTATTTATTATAGTAGATGCTTGTCAGGCAATCAGATCTAAGCACATCACCAAAAATGTATATTCTCCAAAATAAAACTCCAGAGCTATCTTAAATATACAGCTACTGACCTTCAGAATCGTTTTTTCTTTACCAATTCACTGTAATAAAAATGAACATTTTGTCATCACTTTGGGAAACTGTGCCAAACACCTTAAAACACATGTCACATGCCAACTTTACTTCATTTTTCTCCTCAGGGAATAGATACATCTGGAATCATAATCACAGATAAAAACCTTGACAAAATTGCACATGAGCCCAGCCCTTCTCCCCAACACCTACCTTTTCATAACATTTAATACAATATTAATATCGGTTACTAAAAAGGCTTCCAACCTTTACATTTCTGACATAACATGTTCAAACCCATATTTCACACTTCTTGTTCTGTTTTAAGTTCAGTGGATTTAACAGGACTCTGGAGAGAAGATCATGTGGTTGAAGATTTCCCTCCCTCTTTGACACCCGTAGAGGCAGTTTTGGAATTGTTTAAATAGCTGTGGCTATATAAACTGAAATATGTGAGACATTGGACATCTTATTTCTCTTTCACATCTATAGATACGTGCTTGTATTTTCCTCTGAAATCAATTGCTTGTACCAGGGAACAACAATTTCAGCACAACATCTGGGCAAAACCTTCAGAATATTTTCCTTTTAAACTCTATTATTTCTCTTTCCTGCATATGCCTGGTTTACCAGACAAATAGAGTTAGCTAGTATATATAATAATAGCATTTGGTCTTTTTTATCTGTGATTGACGGTTTTTCAAATCAAAATAAAACACATTCTTAGTCGATCATCTTCTTGAGAGTGCGCTCCTGTTTTAAGCTCGGTTTGCTCCTGAAGACAGCCAGAGATCTCACTCCATCAGGGGTAAATGGTGGAATTATAGATCCAACAGATCCCATACTCTCTGAAAAATGCTTGGCTTAATATTTAATGGCTAATTCCTGGGCTGATATTTTTACTGCATGCTTTTGTCAAACACTCATCAGCTGGTATTGTAAAGAAAAAGAATCGGAAAACTTTGAACATTTCCATTTATGATTGTGTTTGTAATTAATCCCATGCTGGAAATACCTCGGGCAGCTCACTGTATGGCTTTGTTCGTGTCAGAATGGGGAGAGCAACCTCTTTTTGTTACATATTTAACAGCTTTGAAAGACATTTTTTTAAATAGCAAATGTACTAGACAGCTTTAAAGCAGAGGACATTAAATAGGGGCCAATTATTCATTCAGCAGCTCTAAAAACATGCATACCACCAAATTTTCCTGAGACAAACCACTCAAATTTCCCATGACTCAGACACCATTTCTGTACTAACTAGATAAGGATAGAAATTATTTACAAAAAGAAACAGATATAACATGTTTCCTACCCTGGAATACTGAAAAAATCTTTTAAAATACGTTCATTTACAATTTGGGGACAGCATTGGTGGCAATAAATGTCCTATTTTTAAATTGAACAGTGTTCCTTATTAAGATAATTTCATTATTGTCTTTCACTTTAAAATGACCCAAAGTGTTTAACTCAATATATAAGAAGTGCAGAAGGTGATCCATGAATGGAGTAATAATGTGCCCGAACCATTTCAAGGGAGTCCACGGAGCTGCTGGTCTGTCTGCAGCAACTCAGGGGAGGAAGAGCTGAGCTGAGCTCCACTTGCTGACAGGAAGCAAACTGGCTCACATTTTAGGAGAACAACATCATTGCCTATAAAAATGAAGAAGAGACAAAGTATATAAAACCAGTTAATGTTGTAGTTAACTTGCAAATCAAGTAAATCTGTTGGTACAGTATTTTAGAAATAAACGATAACAGCATCACACCAAACACACATTTCTGAACATACACGCATTCGGATTTTGATTTAATGGTATCTCAGCGTCAACTATTGCTTCCTTTGCTGGTACACACTTCCTGATGCCTACTGTGAAGGGTGCCCATATTTACAACTGAGTAAGATGATTAATTACACCTTGTCAATCACGGTGCATGAAGACATAACACCACAGCAGACAATGAAGAAGATGCCTGAAGCTACAATTACATTTTAATTCATAGTTTATTGTATGTTCCCATATATTGCAGTCTAATAACCGTAGGGGCATCAAAAACATATGAGATATCAATCACTCTGCCCCCTGGTCTTTCATGTTTATATTATTCCACAGTCTTTAAATTACCATAAGTAGTTACTTAATTCCTAAGCTTTCTTCTCTTCTCTTACCTTTTGCTTCCATTTATCTTTTATTCTTAGTATCTTTGTCCAACAGCTATAAGTATTTGATGGAAGTTTGTAGCTCACTTAAAATCTGTAACAGATAACCTGAAACCCAGCAATTAGCAAAGACAGCTTAGACTTGTGTTCCTTTGTTGAAGGAGGCGTTGAATCTTTTGTTCTGATTTAGTCACGGTAGCTGGGTGGAAGCTGGTACCTCATTATGTGGTTGGTCTGTTTGTCTGGTAGGTAGCAGATGGTACTGGAGATGACGTTACCAAGAGAGGCAGGGTAGAGAAACTCAAGACCTGTGATTTGTTCACCTGTCACCTATAACAAAATACAGGTTAAAAGACTTTATTATTAGGTGCACCATTTTTTTTTTTTAAATGAAAAAACTCTCATTTCAAATGAGCCTGCGTTTCATTCTGAAGACGATTGTGCTCCAGCAATTTTTCTGTGGCTCATTATTTGAAAGTATCCTTGATTTTATTCTGAACAATGTAAATGTCATTCATGTGTCAGTGTGTACATTAGCAGCTTTATGTTTACATTCTGTTACTCTCCTTGTGTTTTGGTAGCAAGGGTTGGATGTCTTCTCGTGTTTGTATATCCATTAGAAGATAATCAGAGATACCCTGTGAACTGGAGGCCATGCCATACTTTTTCAGCATGCTCTTGGTATTATTGGTTCTATCCACCGAGGCAATTCTGTAACATAAAATACTGTATTTCAATTCTGTTAAATACCTAAAATCTTTTTGATAATTAGCGATGTCAGATAAAGTGTACAAACTCATGACCTTTCTCGACTGCAAAAAGTAGATGATCAATTCAGTGATAGGGAATTAATCTGGTATGAGAACGTCTGAGGATAGTGGGGTACACAGCTGTGAGTAAGGATATCTGCAGCATTGCTTGAGCTAAGGTGAGCCAGGGCTGTCCCACCACGGCTCCGTGTTGTCCGGTGAGCAATGACCCACAGCTGCTCCTGGAGGCAAAGCTCCCAGCACAGACAGGGCTTCAAAACCTCTCACAACTGTGCAGAGGAGAGAAAAATGATTTTATCAAGATAAATACTATACAGAGCCACTAATGCTGCTGCAGGATTCTAATCTGAATTCAAACATGAACTTCCATTGTTTGCCAAGGTCTGATTTTAGGATAGACTTTGGTAGTTCCCACAGATGCCAAATTAGCTTGCATTCTGTATGGTTTCTTGAGGGGTCTTGTGGTATTTCATATGCATTTCTAAAACCGACACTTTGTTCTCCTCTGTGACATGTCTTTAACTACTCAGAGCAATCCCAACAGAAAGATGATAAAAAGCCTCAATTATTTTAAGAATGAAATGCATAAACCCAGCAAATTTTGGCTATAAACAGAAGAATTCCAGTTTTAGCAAGGATAATCTTAACTGCACTACACCTGTAAGAGGCAAATCGCTCTGTCAGAAAACAACACCTGATGGGAAGGAGCAGAGTGATGTAATAATTCATAGTCACGGTGAGGCAGCGAGTCTCATGATCTCAGATGTGCATTCAGATTTACCTTCCGTTGTGCTACCTTTGCTAACATAATTAGAAGTGCGATATTTGACATCTTGAATACTAATTAGTCCTTCCTTACTACCCACCTCCTGGATAAATATTTAGACATCATGAACAGTCTCTCTGTGCACTCTTTGTCTTTCCTGGAGACTTTCTGAAGCTTTTCCTCAAGTTCAGAGACCTTCATGGCCTGGTTTCCTTACAGTCTACTTGGAACTGAGAGATGCGAGAGGCCTTGGTTTGTGGAAGGCTCCACAAACTGGAGTGACTCAAGTTATTATAATCTAACAGTGAATATTTTTCATGACGAGGGTTATTGGGTGCATTCAAGTAGTCATAATTGTTCGGGCTTTGCGTGATCTCGGAGTGGAAACACTCTTGAACGCCTCCTCCTCGAGCGCTGGAGTTGTGCCCCGCAGCCCCTTTGGCGCGCCATGGCCCGACACGTCCCCGACGGTCAGCGGGCGACAAACGCCGAGCTCCGCTCGGGGCCGGGCCGCTGCCGAGGCCGCGCAGCGAGCGGGACGCGGCAGCGCCGGCGGTGCCCGGGCGGCGGGGACGGCGCGGGGACACCGCCCGGCCCCGAGCACATGCCGGCGGCCCGGGCGCGGCGCAGCCAATGGCGGCGGGGCAGGACATGATGTCAGAGGGGCTGTAGAAAAGGCGCGGAGCCCCGCGCGGTCCCCGCGCTGCAGACGCGCCGCTCGAGCTCCGCCGCGGCTCCGGCTCCGGCTGCGCTCCCGCCCCGGGCCCCGCGGGCCGCGCCGCTTTAAGGACAGAGGGGGGCCGCCAGTGCCCGTCCCATCTGGTGCCCGTCCAACTCTTCCTCCTTCCCCTTGGCTTTTTCTTTTCCCAATGAGCTCCAGCGGGCTGGGGGAGGAGCGGGGGAAGGACCAAACTTTGCCCCTGAGCTGCCGCCGCTGCCAGCCCTCTGGACTGTGAGTGCGTACGGTGGGCACCCGCCCCAGCCTCCCTGCAGCACCAGCCTGCTCTCCGCCTGCTGCAGCCTCCCTCTCCCTTGCTTTCCTCCTCTAAATTTCGCACAGTACGATGTAAGGGGCTTGTCGTATTTTTTTTTTCCTAATTCTTATTTATTTCTCACCGAAGATGGTTTAATTTTTTATATATATTTCGACTATTTATTAATCCCCCCAACCGTAAGCGTGCCCAGCCTTCTGCCGTCTGGGCCAGAGCATAAAGCCTGGGACTGCACCTGGGGCAATGAGCCCTGCACTGAAGAAGCCTCCTAGAGAGATGTGCCGGGGCCGAGCAACAGACTAGATCCAAGCCCCGAAGCTTACACCACCAGTTATCCCCTCTCCCTCATCCCCTTCGCCCGCCTTTACTGCATCCCATCCCTTGAAACCTCGGATCAGTGCCTGCGCCGCGCTCCGGAGAGCTCTGCCGGGGAAAATCCCGGTGCCCAAAGGAGAGACGGGGCGGCCGTGCTAGATGCATGGGGGAGGGCTCCGGTTAATGCAAGTTCTGGGCTCCTGCAGGGACCCCGACAACTGTCAGCAGCAACAGCAGCTCGGGCCCTCCTCCTCTGCTTCCTCAGCGATGCTTTTCCACAGTCTTTCCGGCTCGGAGATGCACGGGGTCATCGACGAGATGGATCGGAGAACCAAAAGCGAAGCACCGGCCATCAGCTCGGCTATAGACAGGGGAGAGACGGAAACGGTAGGAGCCGAAGGAATGGGAGAGTCATGCACCCCCCTAAACATACCAAACCCCTCACAGATACAGATTTCCCCTAAAATAACAGATCGGGGGGAAACGTATACTAAATCAGAAGAAAATTAAGCATAAAGGCACCCCAAAAGATTAAATGAAACCGTGGGGAAAGGCATGAAACCGTTAATTATTAATAATATGCATAGTAATAGTAACGCTTGGGTGAAATGAACGGTACTGCTCTTGTGAGAGAACAGATAGACCAGCCTTTTGGTAGCGTCCAAGAACTCCTTCCCTTCCCCCAGCCTGTCCGGCCTTCCAAAGTTTTTAGGAAGAGGCAAAGTGTGGTTTTATACCGATAACATTTTGGCACAGCGAATTTTTCGTCTGCAGAATGGAAACACAAACAGCAAAGAATCCAATTCTGTGTTATTTTTCAGGTAGTATGCCTTCATGGAGATAGTCTTTATTTCATTCATTTAAGAAGAAAAAAACCAAATACGAGTGTCTTTGAGTTATGGGGGGTTTAAAAATAATTTTAATATGTGGATTTGTGAACATGACAAACAGAACTAGAAGATATGTCTCAGGGAGATGGATGGGTGCAAATTTTTATAACTTTACCACATTTTATCTTGTCTGCTGATGCGTAGTCCTTGTATATTAATGCATTTAGATAATAAAAAGATGCATCCGTCTAACTAGTGTGAAGCTGGTAAAGTAGAAGAAATATCCAAAGTGTCTTAAGTGATTGAATAATTTATGTATACTATTTTTTTAAAGAAATTACAATTCTGAAGTAAAATTATCTCATACATTGGTTAAATGCTGTCTTGTAAACTGATACAGGCATATACAAGGAAGATCCGTTCTCAGGTTTTCCAACTTCATCACTATGTGTTCTTTCTTGTAATGTTATGCAAAATTTGCTTAAAGGTGACAGTGAGACTATTTAATCTTGAAACACCGGCTGGAAAACGGCCTTCGTGCTACAAGGGTGGGATGCGATTTCTAATCCAAATGCTTTTGGTTTTCTTTTAGAAAGTTAGTATTTGTCCATCCAGTTAAACAACATCAATGGTCTTTGCTGGAATAAATATTGTGGCATAATAATTTTATATAACTATACGTAATCTATTTGGATACACGTGTGTACATAACAAATAGTGGGTTGGAATACTGGATCATTGGATACTGTTTCTAGATCTCAGAATATTTTTGTTACTGGAAAAGCAAAGTAGAAAGAAATTTGTTATTTCATTTAAAGTGGATTTACAAGAAATTACTTTTGTTATCAAACGAACCCTACTCAGAGTTCAGTTAATGCCTTAAAGAAACAAGCTACCGGTGGGTTCCTGTGACTAACACCAGTGGAGTGCCAGGGTTTTATTTGTGTGGAGTTCTTCTAGTGGGAATGATGCGGTGCAAACGGGAGTGCTCAGAGATGGGATTTTGCGATCCCCGCAAGCACAGGATGAAAGCAATGGGTTTGGCATGTGCTGGAAAATCAGCCTCGGTTCCTTTCGATTTCCTCCGATTAGCTGTCTTTGCTTTTGCTTTGCACGAGGATTTAAGGCTCTAGAGGAGGTAAAAGCAAACAAACAACTTCTCCCCCGCCCCGAACCAAAACAAACTGCGTGTTGGGCACAGCTGTAAGGAAACGTTTCGGGTTCTCGTGCACAAGAACAGATCTGCCGTGGGCTTTTGTGCAAAGCGGGTAAGAGTAAGTTGGGACCGAAGTGGAAAGCAGCATATTGCAAGGTCTGCCCCAGACGCTGCTCCACCGAGCCTCCTCTCCCGAATGCTGTTTTAAGGTGTCTGCTGAAATAAATAAGCATGCTTAAACGGTTCTGATATTTCTCCCTCTTTCTTGTTCGGTAGAAGTTGACAGGATATGTATGAATTTGGGGGTTTTTTGCGGGTTTCGATTGGATTGTGATTTGACACTGAACTATTAAATTATATAGGGCTTATATTTAGTTTTATTGCTTCCAAGTTTATCCCAGCATAATCGAATGTGCCCTGTTGGTTTTTACCCACTCTCATTCCTACACGTTTCCCACTATTTCGTTTTCCTGATAAAACATTCTGCACCTCGGATTTAGTAACGCTCATCTCTTCCGCAGCTTTATTTACTGATCCCTTTAGCGCTTTGGGTCACAGCAGATCGCGATCCGTGTTGTTTGGAACCAGCTTGCAGAGTAGCTGTGTCTGCAGCACTGTGACTACTGGGGGTTTGATCGTAATTCATTCGGAATTTTATAGCTAGGAAAATACACACAGAGACACGCTCCACATACACGCACTCACAGAGCATTAACTATGCAGACACTTTCAGTATATGCATAATAATAAATTTTAAAATTAACTATCTGCGATTTGCCCTACTCTGTTATTATTGCGCCTGTTTATTGAACAGCATCTTTTCTTGGTTTGAGAGTGGAAAACCCACCAGGAAAAAAAAAAAAAAAAAAGAAAAAAGAAAAAAGAAAAAAAAAAAGTTCTGGTTCTGGTCTGGACGCCTCCCCTAAAAGCCAGGGTGGTTTTCTGTTTGTCTCGGCCGCTTCCCCGCCTCCTCCCGGGAAGGTGGGATGCGGCGGGACCCTGGGGACCGGGCGCGGGGGCCGGTCGGGGTGGCCGGTCCGGATCCCCCGCTCCTGTGCCAGGAGAGCAGCAGCCCGGCCCCGGCCGGGCAGGGGGAGGGGGGAGCCCAGCCGTGTTCAAGAGTTTCTCCTCTCGCTAACGGTCTGTAATTGTTTTCCCCCAGCAGACCATGCCTTCCATCAGCAGTGACAGGGCTGCTCTGTGCGCCGGCTGCGGGGGTAAAATCTCCGACCGTTATTACCTCCTGGCTGTGGACAAGCAGTGGCACATGCGCTGCCTGAAATGCTGTGAATGTAAACTCAACCTGGAATCCGAGCTCACCTGCTTCAGCAAGGACGGCAGCATCTACTGCAAGGAGGACTATTACAGGTACAGCCTGCCCTCGGCCGCCAGCCGGGGACGGGGACAGCGCCCGCCGCTGCCCGCGCTGAGCAGAGCGCGTCCTGACGAGACTGCGGAGGGGATCCGTGGGCACGCGTGGGGCAGGCTGTGAGCTCCTAAAACCTCCCCCTGGGGAGAGACACTCGTGGTGAGCATGAGTCCCGTGTTGCCGGGAGGGGGGCACGGCCCGGGCACAGCTTCCCCCCAGCCTGCTTTGGCTGCTGAGGCCTTCACCAGGCGTGCCCTGCTCGGCCTCCTGTGCTGGTGCGGGCCCGGGGCCGCTCCTCGCCCGCCGGCGGTGCCTCCTGCTGCCCGGAGGTGCGGGCGCATTCGCGGGCCGGGGGTCGGTGCCTTTTCCTGGCGGGGTCTGGCGGGGCGGGAGCTGCTCTGCGAGCTGGGAAACGGGACGGAGGCTCCCCGCGCTCCTCCCGGGATGCCCGCCCGGCTGCGCTCCGCAGACGTCCCGGCTTTGTGCCGCTGCCCCGGCCGAGGTGGTCGCCCCGGGGCTCGCAGCCCTTTGCCGCCTTCGGGGCAGAACCGACGAAGGAAGGGGTGGGGGGGGAATGCGCCTCTCACCGTCCCCTCTGGCCTTTTTGCTTTGCAGGAGGTTTTCGGTCCAGAGATGTGCAAGATGTCACCTGGGGATTTCTGCCTCCGAGATGGTCATGAGGGCCAGGGATTTGGTATATCACTTAAACTGCTTCACTTGCACCACTTGCAACAAGATGCTGACCACTGGCGATCACTTTGGCATGAAGGACAATCTGGTGTACTGTCGCCTCCATTTCGAGACTCTCATCCAGGGGGAGTACCAGGTGCATTTCAATCACTCGGATGTAGCCGCTGGGAAGGGCCCGGCTTTGGGAGCGGGCTCTGCCAACACTTTGGGACTGCCTTATTACAATGGCGTGGGGACTGTCCAGAAGGGGAGACCCAGGAAAAGAAAAAGCCCGGGGCCTGGAGCAGATCTGGCAGCCTACAATGCAGGTAAGAGACCCCCACCTTCCCCCAGAACAGTTCAAATGGTTTGTTTCTGTTCACTTCCAAAGGGGGATTTCCGTTTATTTTAGCTTAAACTGTTAATAATAGTTTAGCTGCAGCATAATTATTGAGATCAAGGGCTGTCAAACTGCAATTACAGAAGCTAATATGTTAGCATTTTTCACTTCAGCTGGAAATAAAATGTTTTGAAGCAAGGTCATCTGGTTAAGGGGGGGAAGAGGGGGGAGTGCAGCCTGAAATAAAATCTGGAAACCAGAGATTTTAAGTTAGCACTTCAGAGACCCGTGAATTTTCTCGAGTGGCTACACTCTAAAGCTGCTGACGGGTGAATTGTTCAGCCTTGTCCTGAGCTCTTGCAGCCCAGAGTTCTGGAAGGAGAGAGGGAGGAAGTGGCCGTTTCCCAAGGGCCTGGGATGAGAGGCGGACAGGGTGCAGGGCTGGGTGTTCCCGGGCAGGGCCGCGGGCAGCAGGTGTCTGCGGGCAGCACAGAGCCTGCTCACACCGGGCAGGTCCCGCCGGAGTTCTGTTCATGAGGCGTGACTCAGAGAAGAGCCGGGAAACTCGCAGCATCCTCTCGGCAGCCCATCGCTGCCCCGCGGCACCGCCGCTGCCCCCGAACCGAGCCCAGCAGCGCCAGGAACGGGAGCGATCCTGGCAGCAGTGGGACTCTCTGCATCCAGCAGCAAACTTGCCCAGTGTTTCCTCATTTAACTTCCCCACCGTCACAGCACTGTAATTTTACAGGCAAAGGAATTCGGGCAATCTCCTGCCCCCCCCCCCACCCCGCCCCCCCGATCCCCGCTCCCCTCTTCCCCTCGCTCCCCTTCTCCGTGTAGCTGCCGCCAGCACGGCTGCCATCCCGGGTGCTTCCTGCGCCGCTGCTTGTACGCAACGGGAAAAAAATGCTTGGACCAAACAAAATTCTTAGGTGTTGGTTTTATTGGAGGACTTGGAGGCGGACGTGGGCTTCCCCCCGGTGCGGCGTTTCCCGAGCCGGGCGCTCGGGCCGTCCCGCCAGCCCTTGGGCACCGAACTCGTTTTCCTGCGCCGTTCTGTGCCTCGGTGCCCTCTGTGCTTCTCCGCTGCTTCCAGCCTGTTTTGTCCTCTAACCTACCTGCTACGGACGTGTCCCGTAGGACTCAGATTCACCTTTAACATGTTTTTCTTTCCCGGAGAGGGCGTTCGGTAAAGGCCAATTTCGCTGCGTTTTGTTTCGAGCCGCATCTCTGCGTGCCCCGACAGCTGCGGGCTGCGCCGGGAGGCTGCTGCTCCGCCTGAGCGGGGAGGAGGAGGAGGAACGGGGGGAGGAAGGCGCGGGGGGACACCGAGAGGTGCAGGGGTGGCGAGGGGCTCGGGCTTCGGGCCGGGGGAGGCACCCGGGAACGGGAGACTACGGGTGTGCTGCGCCTAAAGGGAGTAACAATAGCGACGAAATGGGGTGGTTTGCACTGAAAATGGCAGGGAGAAAAGGCGCATCTCTAACCGGCAAACGCACCTCGGGAACAAAATTGCAAGCTATTATTGGTTGAACTAAATGCTGAATAATGTGGAAGTAGTGCAAAAAGCAGTAGTAGTCCCAGTGGTGAAGGCTGATGAAAGGTGGATGTGGTGTTCTCGCGAGTAGCAGTTCTGTTTTAAAACGTGCATCAAATATGCATCTTTCCCGTTAAAAAACGTCTCCTCTTCGGAGGGATTAGCTTTTAATTGTCCTTCCGCTGTCTCTCTGTGCAGGGCAGATGTTCAGATTCAAAGGACCTGTAAACCGAATCAGCGGCATCTGTCCTGGATGGGAGCACAGCCTGAGAAAGTCTCTGTGCTCCCTGACTTCCTAAATAAACCGCCTTTAACTGCGTTTCGAAAAATTCGTTTACAAAATAATTGCTGTCCGACTTTTTTGTCTTTTAATCGTTGTTTAGAGTGTGCAACTGAAACTTTAGAGATCTTCTTTGAATAACCTTTGGCTTCTTTGCTTAAGCTATTTATCTACTTAACTATTTACTAGACCTATAATCGACTAATTTATGCGGTAATAAGTGCCATTGATCTTGGAAATCAGACTGGGTTGCTCGTTGATGTAAAATTCTACAAACGAGTAAATTATTGCAAATCCTTCGATTTTGTGCCTTTAAAAGAGAAACCATTTAAAAATGAGATAGTTTCTCTTTATTTTTAGTGGAACTTGTAATTTTCTTCTCAGAAATGCACAATACTGTTCTCTGATGGGATCTGCTCCTGGTGATTTGTGTAGAATACTTTGTGTAAATAAATCTATATCCAGAGGTGGTGGGGAAGGGGGAACCCATAAACTTGGCAGAGTGGAGACTGAAATAATTCTGTAAATTGCAGCAAATAGTCATCTGCAAGGCGAATTAGACTTTTTTTTACTACTTAAACGAGACTCCATTTGCAGGGGGATGATGGGTTTAGATGTGGATAGAGCCTGACAAGTGGAAAATAGCTTAGAAGGATGCTGAAACTTCAAAAAGATTTCTTTTTCTTTCTTTTCTCTTTCTTTTCTTTTCTTTTTTTTTTTTTTTTTTTTTTTTTAAGTGTGTTCCTGTGATCATAATTTCCTCCTTCACTTGTTGGAATGGAGTTTGATGGGTTTTTTAGGTCAGTAAATCAATGGCTGAAAGCTTGCTGAACACAGAAGCACCTGTAAAGAATTCTGAATACTCCCTTTGTGAATTAGACCCCAAACCTCCCACAGTCTGCTATGTTTTATTCATTTGTATCTAGTCTGGCTTTAAGACACTAAAATATCCTGGAAAATGATAGATGTATTGCGCAAACTTGGGGCATGCCGAGCTGATAAAATACCCATAATCTGCGCCAACAGCCAAGATATTAAGAAATACTTCCTTCCTTTGCTAGCAGGAAGATGCCTCGTGCTTCGCTGAGAGGGTGACGGAATATCCAGGCTGGACAGGCGGACTCGGCGGATGGGGACCGGGGCTGGGGGCGGCTTTTTGCCGGGGGAGGGGGAGGCTGCGGAGGCGCTGACCCAGCCCCCGGCAGGGCTCGGGCCAGCGCTGGGACGCCTGGAGCTGACCCTCTCAAGTGGCTGTGTCAAAAGTGGTTTGAGTTTTTTCCCTGAGAAAAAAAATGCGAAAAGCCTGGAAAGTTTTGAAGAGCCAATCGCTCTTTCCTCCTCCTTTCCCTTGGGACTAAAAGCTCACAAGTAGCTTCCCCGTGACTACCGTGGCAGAGCGAGCAGATGGGAATGGCAGCTTAAAATCGGATGTCTTGCAGGGATTTCCTAAGAAAAATTAGGGTTTACCCCTTTCCCCTCCCCTTCTCTTGCTTCTCCCCCTTCTCTCCCTCCTCCCGGGCCGTGGCCACCTTTCGGGTCCCCGGGCGCGTCTGGCCCCTCCCCAGGGGGCTGGGGCTGGGGTCGGGCTGGGGTCGGGGTTGGGGCAGGGGCTGGGGTCGAGGCTGGGGCAGGGGCAGGGCGCTGACATCGCTCCCACCCGAGGGGCGAGCGGGGCCCCGGGAGCGCCCCCCGCTCGCCAGGCGCTGCGGGCCGGGGTCCCTCGGGCAGGGCCGGGATTGCAGCCCCGCCGCCAGCCCCTTCCCCCGGCCCGGCCGGGGCTGCCCGGGTTAATCGCGGCGCTCAGGGACTGACCGCGCACTCGCACCGGCCATTCAGGGCCATTCAATTGGCTTAATTGAGGGGAAAAACCCTGGCGGCGGTTCCTCCCGCGGGGCCCGGGCCCGGCCGCCCCTGGCCGGCCCCTTTGTTCTCCCGCCCCGCAGCCCCGGGCCGGCCGCGCTCCCCCCGGGGCACCTCGGCCCGGGCCCCGCTCCTCAGGCAGCCCCGGGGGCACCGGGACGCGCAGCCCCTTTGTCCGAGGCGGCCGGGGAAAGGCCGGGGCAAGAGGGCTTCTAATGCTGCTCTCCTCCGTCCTGGCCTTGTGATGCTCGGCCTGGGCTCCTTGGGACTGACTGGCTGTATCTCCCCAGAAACACTTGCTGAAATGCCAAAGTTGGGGCCGCGCTGCCGTGGCTGTTGCTCCGTGGCTTGGAGGAGATACGCTCCTTTTTGCCTCTAGGCACCTCAGACACAGCCAGGGGTACCTTGCCTGCTCCTAGCGCCACAGTTTCAACCCTTTTCATTCCTGTGGTGAGAATTTCAGGAATCTGCCTTCTCTAAGTGTCTTCTCCTTCCTCCGAAGAGAAAGGCTGTGTCTGTTCCTGTCCCAAGCACCACTCAGAGGGCTCTGTCTCCCTTCTGTCCCCTTTGAGGATATGGGTACCACAAAGTCCTCGACATGCTCTGACCAAACAAATGTGGCTGCACCCCTGCCTGCTCTAGTTAATCACAAGTTCCCTCTCCAGGCAGCAGGAGGTTAAAACACCCCCTTGACTCCGATTACAGCAGGAAAGGGGTGTATGTTCCTGAGCTACTACTGAGAGATAATGCACACACTATGTGTCTCTTGTTTCATCACTCTTTCAGAATCAGGATTAGTTTTGTTTCTTTTGGCATAATCTAACATGTCAAGCACAAGCTACTAAGAGCAAAATTTCCCCCAAAGGAAATTTCTCTTTCTCATCTTCATGTGCCATATCCTTAGCAACCTACTAACTACTAAGCACACACTTTGCCCCGAATCCCAAGCCATGGGGGGCTCTGGTGGTCTGAGGGTGAAGCAGTGTTCCCAAGTTCTCCTCCTCCTCTGACAAACTTTGTTACAAAAGCACCAGCACAGCCTGCTTTACGCTCCTGTTGTTGGGTTTAGGGAGGTGTTATGCATTTATCTGCAAAGGGTACTTTGGCTACCAATATAAAACCAAAATGTTTTAATGTGTAGTGATGCAGTGATGCTGCCCATGGACATCACCATCCTGTGGCCAGGTGGCCCATATGGGGCTGAGGGTGGATGTGCTGCCACTGCTGCACCAGCGGGGGGTGGGAGGGCAATGCTTTGGGTGTGGGGTCTGGGGAAAGGCCCAGGGCCTTAGCAATCTTCTAGGGACAGAAAAGAGACTTGGTGTTGCTTCAGAATTTGTTTTATCAAAAAATAGAAGTGAAACACTCTTTAATTTAAGGCTGCTCTATTCGACTGGAATTCTACCAATTGTATTTCTGAAATCCCAGCAGGAGCCCGAGATGCTGCAATGGAATGGAAATGTTACATATGGATAGTTCTGAAATTCCTTTGGGAGATACACAGGACACCACAAAAGAACAGGAAAAACAGTGCCTGAAAAACAGAGGGTTGCGTGAGGAGCATGTACAGTGTTAGTTTTACACCCTGATGCCTTTTGCAGAAACTCCTCAGCTCTTAAAATCTCCACTTACACCCTTGGCCCGTTCTGTGTATCTGTGCCTGCAACACCCATGGACATTGCAGATTCCCTGAGAGATGCAGATAATATTAGACTGAATAAAATAGCCTGTTGAGGATGGTGCCAGGCACCACAACCAAATACAAGAGGGGAATTGGCATCACATAGGACTTTTTATGTCATATTGGGTGATGCCTGGGAGTGGCCAAACCACTCTCACAAGACAACGAGCAGCGCACACCCTCCTGCACTTCCAAATCTGTTCTGCAACTTCCATTGTAGACAAGGACATTTTGCCACTCTCAAATGGTACATGTTTACTGTCATTTTAATACTATTCTGACTTAGTAGATAGTGAGGTAAAAGGATGAGAAATTCCAAGAGTAAGTTGCTCCTTTTCCTAGCAGGGCTTGATGAAAACCTGATACCCTCATTCCATTCTGGGAGGGTTTAGAATCAGTTTTATATCCTTGGATTCTGAATGTATCTCATTCTCTATGGGACACGTTAAAATCCAGCTCCTTGCAGCCCTAGGCTTTGTTTAGTTGCACATTAACAGGAACCAGACCTCAGTCCTGCAGACAGATATTTTGATGCATTTCCTTCTGTGTCTGTCTTGTTGTTTCTGGGAGGGTTCAAAAGCCTCTAAGATGACACAAAAAGGTCTTTTCCATTACTAATAACTAAAATTCTTTGGGCACCCTTTAGAAATACGCACGATTTGGTTTTACCTTTCCAAAACAGAATTTTCTATGACCATTATTATGTAATTTATCCCAGTGCTCTTTATATCAGGAATTGTGGCTATGAAGGAGACTGGAGCACATGCGATGACTCCAGATGGGCAACTAGGTCTCAGATCTTAAACTCTGAAAGATTTGGCTACATCCCAAACAGCTCCATTACTACCCCATTGTTACCCTCTCCATTTAAGTATCTCACACCTTTTAATTTCAGGTGCTTGCAGTTTTCCATGCTGCAGGAAAACAAGTAGAAATGCTTCGTATGGCCAAAATTTGGCACAAGATCTGGAGGTCTGGAAAGGATTTATACAAATGTATGCACATGCACGCACACACGCACACAGACACTCTCATTTCTATATACAGGACCATTTTTTAGCTGCTTTTTAAATTATAGGAGTAGAGAAACACACAGAAAAGTTGGAGGCTTTGGACACTTTGGGTGTGTCTGTTAAACAAACGTGCTTTTGGGCTTAGAGCTGAATTTTTGCAGGCCTTGCTCTGTATTGTGCCGCAGCTTCTTAGCAGGTTTTGAAAGGCTGAGGTTTGTAAAGCAGCTACTGTAGCTGCTGCAGACATGCTTAGGGAACCTGTGTGCATCTTAGGAATCTGTGCATTTCACGTGTATTTTTGAAATCTGTTTTTAATTCATGCCTGTCAGAATCTGTGTGTTTTCACTAGGGCTGAGATCCACTGATGGACAGCAGGAATTCAAGTAAACTATAAAGATACGTGCATGAGATGTACTCAGCTGTAATTAAACTGCAATAATGGACAATTGAAAACAAGCCTGTTCATGTGTTTAGGAAACTTCCCAACGATTCATATTTTAAAATAATTTTTTGTCATTTTTCGCATGCCGTGTAGAGCAGCGATAGCAATTTTTCATTACTTTTAGCATAAAACTTGTAGGAAATTAAGAGGCACTTGTAGATATTTGCCAGGAAAAGCTAATTAACAGCAGCTTGTCAGAGCTAATTTTCAGTTTTATTCCTAATTTTTTATTGGATTTAAGCTCAGTCACTAATATTATTTTAAGAGGGTTTCTATGGTTTACTGTATGCCCAAATAAATGAAAAACTACTTTTGGTCTACAAGATTATTTTGCTTAACATTCAACATTTAACACCACTGGATAATTTTTACAGTGTTTGTTTCTCACAGACTTTCTTGTGTTTGATTTCTGCAAGTGTATCAACCAGTGTCATTCCTTAATTTCAAAGGTATGTGGCAGAAGCAATCATTCAAACTAGTATTTGCAAACACATTTTTTTTTTTAAACTGAAATACAAACATATAAATAATTTAAAAGATTTTTCATTTGGCATGCCAGTGAATATGTTGTATTAACAGCTTTATTTCTTTAGCTAGTCAGATTATAGTCATAATTTGCTGTCTGGTAGCCACAAACTTTATTTCTTTTATAGTGTTTCATTTAATGGTCTCCCTTGTACTCTACAGGGTTTAGTTTGATGGAGGAAATAATTATGATTTTAACTAGTCTGTTCCATTGAGATTTAAGTGGAGTGCATTGTGCAGCTCTCTTTGTGTGTTACAGTGCAATTTATGGCGATACCAAGTACAGTAAAACCCTTTACAGAGCTGAGGACAGCTACTGTCCTCCCATAGAAAGTGGAGCAAAAGTTCTGTGGAGGTGGAGTGGAGGGAAAAGGAAACAGAGCTGACATTTTAAAAGCCACAGAGGGGGAGGCCAGGGTCCTTGCAGGCTGGTTATTGTAAGGGAATGGCTGGAAGGTGCAGAAATATGATCCAGCTGTGCCCAGGTGGGCAAGAGGCCAATGGCCCCTGGGCTGTGCTGGCCCCAGTGCTGGCACTGCTGGGGCACCTCCAGTGCTGGGGGCAGCTCTGGGCCACTCATGGCAGGAGAGGCACTGGGGGGCTGGAGCATGTCCAGGGCAGGGAGCAGAGCTGGGAAGGGGCTGGAGCCCCAGGAGGGGCTGAGGGAGCTGGAAAGGGGCTCAGCCTGGAGAAAAGGGGAACAGGGGGGACCTTGTGGCTCTGCAGAGCTCCCTGACAGGAGGGGATGGCCAGGGGTCATTGGCTCTGCTCCCAGGGAACAGGGACAGGACAAGGGGAGATGGCCTCAGGCTGTGCCAGGGGACAGTCAGGTTGGATATGAGGAAATTTCCCCAAAAGCAGAGGTGAATCCTCTATCCTTGGAGGGATTTCCAAGGCACGTGGATGTGGCACTTGGGGATGTGGGTTATGGTGGCCCTGGCTGCACTTGGGGCACGATGGCCTCGGGGGGTTTCCAAACTAAACTGCTCTGCAAACCCGTGAAACAGAGCAAGGGCAGCTCAGGCTTGTGCCAGTACCTGCTGCAGTGTGTTCTTTTAATTTCTGCACTCAGGGAAACTGAGAACAATACTGGTGGAGGGGCAAGAGATTTACAGGCCTTTTCCTCTTGTTGCCTTAAGCTTTAAGCTGCAATGAGAACGATGGTGACCACCTGGACAGAGACCAGCAGTACCCCAGCAACCAGAAAACAAAGCGCATGAGGACGTCCTTCAAACACCACCAGCTGAGGACAATGAAGTCCTACTTTGCCATTAACCACAATCCTGATGCCAAGGACTTGAAACAGCTAGCTCAGAAAACTGGCCTCACCAAAAGAGTTCTTCAGGTAAGAGCCATCCTTCACCTTGAAAAGTAATCCAGGTATCAATTTTATATTTAAAATCTACAGGTTTTGCTGGTTTATTATTTTCCTAATAATTTATACCTTCTCTGAGACTAAGTTAATTCCCAGAAAATATGAGAAGAGTTACTTCTCTTCAGTTTCTCTAAAGCAGATCATTTAGGTTCTAAATTTATGCGAGTTGTGACCGTTTGGGGCCCCGCTTGTTTTCCTGGAGTTCTTTAATTCTGGTGCTTGTTTTAGCTTCCAGGCTGCTGTAAAAAAAGTGACTTATTTTAGTGTACTCACTGTAAATAGAGAACTTTTAGTTTAGAAATTCAGAAAACATGTCAATTTTTACCTTTGTAAGAAATTAATTGACAGCTTGAATTCATTTTATCAGGAAAAGGAGGAGGGCTCTTTGTTCATAACTGAAGTGGATGTAAATTAAATTAAAATTTTCAAAACTTTAACTCATAGTTTAGTAACTTAGAATGAAACAAAACTGCATTTTAAAAGTACTTTTTCTTGCTCATGGGAACACACTCAATTTGAGCTATTGTGAGAAGGAAAGGGAGCCAGTATTAGTTGATTCAGCTGCTTTTTAATTCATAGTTCTGACTTAATGAGCACTTACCCAAATGCCTATACCTAGAGATAAAGTTGGACATACAGGAGCCATGGCATTCCAGGATTTATTGCTGAAAGTTTTAAATGGGTCTTAATTGTAGAAAAAGGATTTGTGACCTTCCTAGAGACAGGTAAGGCTGCAAGCTCCATCTGGGAAGAGCATCGTGGACAGCTCACAAGTCACAGGCAAGTGAAGGGCAGGAGGCAACTACTGAGGAAAAGTGAATTCACTGGAGGGATGGTGGAGCTTACAGGTCTAACACCAGCCAGAACAGGAACAAAGGTTGTGTAGGTTTGCCAGTAAAATGACAAAGTGTATGTAATGACTTCTAGTGGCTGTGTTCTCATTGCTACTTTGGGTTTGTTTTCCTGAGGCTGTGGAGGAACAGATTCCTCTGATAGAGGGTGAACATCTCAGCAGCTGATGTCCTTAAACCACACACATGGCTGGAATAATTTACTGCATTGGTCTATCCTTAGATTGACCCTTCTCCTCTATTTTACCCTCAGAACTCAGACACATTGGTAATACCAGGTCTGTCCATTCACACCTGAATTACCTGAGAAACTGCACATCAGTGTCTAGGAAGTGTCTTTCTCTTGATCTTCTTTCTGTTCTCTCCTGTCACTCCACACCAATTTTGATTTCCATCTCTCTCATCTCACTGAATGGGTCTTTCATTGCATCTTTTCTCCAAGTTATTGTCTCTGTTTCTTCCTATTCAGAGCATGTTTCCTTGTCTCCAAAACTGGACTCCACCCCATTACTCTTTTGTTCCTATTTCAGTTTCTTCATTGCTTCTTCATTCTTTCTTAAACATATCACAATTTGCAGTTTAAGGTGCTTTTTGGCTCTACTTTTGTTTGTTGAAGAACTTTACAATTCCACCAAGGTTTTGTTATCATTTTGGTATTTGGTGTTTCACTCCTTCCATTTTCCAAGTTAAATACTCCTTTATGTCCAAGTGCTTTAGCTGCAGTGGTGGAAGACAATAGGTGGTGGTGAGGACAGTTCCCTGAGGATGATGCTGTTGGAGGCAATTCCAGAAAATGGAGTGATGCTTTGTCTGCCATCACTTGAGTTTTCCTGCCTCTTATGAGCACTCTCTAATCATGGATGTTTTGTTTGAAAATTCATTCAGGCCATGAGAACACAAACCTGCATTTGATATGTTTTAGAACTTTTCTGCCCAGTTGGTTTTTCTCTACCTGTGAGTGGCCATTAAGTTCACATATATGAGTTTCAGGGTTGCTCATTGCTGGGAAAACTCATCATGATGTACTGAGACAGTGTCACTTGTTAATTCTTTGGAGCCAGAAAGGCTGGCATTCCACCTGTGCCAGTTACTGAACACAAAGTGCTTCACTGACACTGCTGATGGAAACAAGCATCATTAGCAGCAGCCTGTCCCACACCCCAGAGCTGTACAGGCACACCTGCCAGAGCCAGAGCTCTGCCTCACTCCCTAACAGGTGTTTGTGAGCTCTGGGCCTTTCTGTGTGTTCCCACCTCCATTCAGATGGTGAAGGATCCTGGCTCTCTGGACACATTTCATAGAATTTATTTTAAGGTGCAATTCAGGGCAGCAGATAAGGAGAAAGGTGCACTTGCTAAACACACAGAGCAGAGCTCCTGGTGGTTTAGAGAACAGCTGTAGTACCCTTGCTGTAGAGACAGCCACACATGTAATGAGGGGACTTGGTAGATGAGCAGAGAATGTGAGGATTTTCTAAATGCTCTGTGATACTGGAGATGGAAGCCCTGACTGATGTCTTTGCCTTATACACAATTTGTCACCAGCTGCACATGTAGTGGTGGGATGGCCTGGAAATGTAACACTGCTTCTCAGAATGTGTTTCCTTCAACACCTTTGTAATGCACACTGTTCTCCCAAAGATGCCACACCTATTTTTAATTTGTTTCCTTCCAATTTAAGTTTAAATTGCAATTTAATTCATGTATCTCTTGTACAGCTGGGGAACGCAAGCCCTTTATTGTGAGCTATCATTCGTAATTAACGGCCCCAGCTAATTGTGAGCTTACTAACCTAACAGACATAAATGCTGCTCTCTGGGGAACTGATCTTTCTTTCTGTGAGTTTAGAAAAGGAAGGTGAAAGCAGATAATCCTGAGGAGGTGTGGTGTGTTAGCTATAGGTATGTACCTCTTCTCTCTCTCAGGAGTCTGGAATAAGATTTTCCTAAGCACTTTAGGAACATAAAGCATCATTTTTCAGTGTGTGTCTTGTACACCACTTATTTTTTCTCCGATCAGTCCCCAGCAAAGTCACTACCAAAACCCCACAGAGATCACTGCATGCATTTGGACTTTGCTGGTCCAGTTTCCAGCCTAAAATATTTCCATCCCACATGAGGATCTGTGCTGCCCATTGGTGAAGGTTTGCTTTAGGCTGCAGGCTCTTCCTGAGCCTCCATTCATTAAACATCTCTTTGACTGTACAGTTACAAATTACAGCAGAATCATCACGACGTGTGTGCAATGAGTGAACACAGTCTGCTTGGTGGTGTTACGTCCTCTATATTTTGTTTTTCCACTTACTAGTTAGTGAAATTCAGGGAACCTAAAGGTCTCCAGGTAGTTGTGCAAATGAGCAAAGTTGGGTTTAAAAATTTGTTTTTAGCAGAAGCTGTTCACACAGCTAATATGTAACAGATGCAGCAATGGAGGTGTTACAAACCAGGAAATAAAGTTATCTAAGGTGATGATCCCATTAACTTCAGTATCCAAGTCCCTCACAACGCCTAGTGTTTATTTTCAACACTTCCTTATCATATGGAGATGTTCTTTTATTCCTATTTGACTTTGTGGAGACAAAGAATTTGCTCCACAGATCACTGAAGAGGGAGTGCAATATTTTCACCTCAGTAAATATTTTTCTGCCTAACTGCTGAGTGCCCATCTCCATCATCCAGCCCCGCTCACTGGAGTGTGGGAGCAGCAGTGCTGGGTCTTGCAGCTGCTTTTTATTTTTCACTGGGAGTTTTGGTCTGCATTTTCCCCTTTGATTTGAAATAGCTCAGCCTTGTACTGATACAGTTGGACAGAAACCCACTAAATACTTCCCAATGATCTTATTTATTCCTCAGTCCTGAAGGAATTGTGTAATTGATGTGAGATAAGTCCTTCTGGAAGGATTCTTTCAGTTCTGTGTGTATGGGTGGTTATTTCTGCCATGCCCTTCCAGGTGCACAGCCTGAGCTGCCCATGGGGAGCAGCAGGGCAGCCCCAGCTGCAGCCCTGCACACTGCTGTCCCTGCTGGGATAATGGCCAGGGCCACTGGCAGGGAACAGCCCCATGGCCTGGGGAGCAGCCCCATGGCCCAGGGAACAGCCCCATGGCCTGGGGAACAGCCCCATGGCCCAGAGAACAGCCCCACTGAACAGCCCCATGGCCCAGGGAACAGCCCCACTGAACAGTCCCATAGCCCAGGGAACAGCCCCATGGCCCAGGGAACAGCCCCACTGAACAGCCCCATGGCCCAGGGAACAGCCCCATGGCCCAGGGAACAGCCCCACTGAACAGCCCCATGGCCCAGGGAACAGCCCCATGGCCCAGGGAACAGCCCCACTGAACAGCCCCATGGCCCAGGGAACAGCCCCATGGCCCAGGGAAAAGCCCCATAACCCAGGGAACAGCCCCATAACCCAGGGAACAGCCCCACTGAACAGCCCCATAGCCCAGGGAACAGCCCCATGGCCCAGGGAACAGCCCCATGGCCCAGGGAACAGCCCCACTGAACAGCCCCATAGCCCAGGGAACAGCCCCATGGCCCAGGGAAAAGCCCCATGGCCCAGGGAACAGCCCCATAACCCAGGGAACAGCCCCATGGCCCAGGGAACAGCCCCATGGCCTGGGGAACAGCCCCATAACCCAGGGAACAGCCCCATGGCCCAGGGAAAAGCCCCACTGAACAGCCCCATAGCCCAGGGAACAGCCCCATGGCCTGGGGAACAGCCCCATAACCCAGGGAACAGCCCCATGGCCCAGGGAACAGCAGCCAGCTCCAAACTCAATTTCACAGCTGTTATCCTTTATACAGTTGCCAGAAGGTGTTTTGAAGGAACCAACCACTAAATTATTTTGAGGAACAAATAGAAACGATCTCTGCCTGAAAGGTAACAAATCCTATGAAAGTTCCAATTGCTGTTTTTGCAGTTCCTGAGTAGCTGGTGCTTGAGCCTTTGTTGATTAGATGACCAGAACAAAGTGATTGGCTTCACTCACAGCCCCTGCACATGAGGAGAGGACATGGCTTGGGAATGTGTCAGGCAAAAACATCACTTTGGGGCTCACCCCTTTGTGACCACATTGTTGGTCTGTAGTAGGGTCACTGATGTACTAGACTCCTCTAAAATCTTTTTTACCTGTGAATATTTTTTTACCCGTGGGAATATTTTTACCTGTGCTGTTTGAAGAGAACTTTTGTATGTGAAACTGATAAATAGCATTTAAACACAGTGTTTTAACAAAGCAGATGCCAACATAAACTAGTTTAAAATACTGAGCTTTCAGAAAGAAGGACTGTAAGGATGTGATTTATTCATGGCCCTTGAATTTGTGCCTGAGGATTATTTCCTTGTGGCATTCCCTGGAGAGAGTGTGAGGGACAGGGTGTGCACATTAGAGACCTTTGGCTGGAGGAGAAAGCTTTCCAGGGAAGGAAGAGTGCTCCATAGGGGGATTTGCAGCTGGAGCATCCCTGAATGTGAAGAGGAGCACAGGGAGGTGAAGCAGCCGAGGCAGGTCCATCAGCTGGGACTGCAGTGAATGTGCTTTTGCATTTTTGAACACTACAGGTCTTTAAATGCTACCCTGTTATATTAAACTATTTCAGGTTTGGTTTCAAAACGCTCGAGCCAAATTCAGACGGAACCTCTTACGTCAAGAAAACACAGGGGTGGATAAGACTTCAGACTCAACACTCCAAGCAGGGACCCCATCAGGTCCTGCCTCAGAAATATCCAATGCCTCCATGAGTCCATCCAGCACTCCCACTACTTTAACAGACTTGACTAATCCCACTATGCCAACTGTGACGTCGGTCTTGACATCAGTGCCCGGAAGTCTTGAGGTTCATGAATCTCGAAGTCCTTCACAGACAACTCTTACAAATCTTTTCTGATGACTCTTTCTTAATAATTTCTTTAAAAAAGAAATTATTCTTAGCTGAAATTCCAAGTGTATTTTAATAGAGGCTTTGAGCAACTGACTAACCACAATTAGGATCTCTCCTAAAAAACAGAAGGAAATGTAGTGTTCTGGTATTATGGAGTATGGACTGAAGAATAACTTGGAAGATCTATTGCAACACAACATTTGTGTAACTGTACAGTTTTGTGGACTGAGCAAGGGAAACAGCAATTAATTTAAGTTGGCTAAAGCTTCTGTATTTTCAAAGACTGCCATGTGCCTTATATACTGTTTTATCTACATTCTTTGGATTCCATGTCCACTTCTCTCTTTTTCTCTCTGTATATTTATGACCAGGGCAAAAATGTTAAAGGATTTGTTACTTTGAATAGTCCTAAGCCTTTCATTGGTTGCTTTGTTGTTTTAGAATTTTAAGGTCGAAGTCTGTTCAAATACCAGAATTTGTAAAATCTAACCAGTAATAAAACCACTTATGGAAACTACTTGGTAATGGCTGCAGTTACATTTAACACTAGTGTCACAATCCAGGTAGGCTGACTGCATCTAAAAGGGGTAGAAAAATGCACTTCAAACACAGTGTCTGCCTAGGAAAAACCCTGAGTATGATGTGCACATTCCTCTGGTTCCCAAAGTGTATATGGGTGAGAAATCCAGCTTGTACAACAGTTTAGGTGTCTTCATCATAGAGAAATAATGTTAGTCACAGGTAGAAGTTATCAGATAATGTTACAACTCAAACAGAAGAACTATGTTTCATTTTGCCAGGTGAAGGAAACCTGACTTTGGCCAGCATGTTTGCATCTTGCTTTTGTGCAAGTTGGGGCTTGTCCCCTGTCCTAGAGGAGGCCTAGGGTCCCACAGCTGTGTGGACACGGGGAAAAGTGTGCCCTAGGAAAAAGACAGAAGCGTTGCAGGTTGTTATACAACACTGCTGGGCAAAGTTGAGGCAAAATTGTGTTTTACAAAGTCACAGCCTTACATTTTTTGTAATGCTCTGAAGGAATAAAAAGCCAAGGAAGAATATATTATTGACATTAAAAGTGGTTATTCCTTTAATGATTATGGACCTTTCAATACAATTGAATTCCTTCTCCCCAAAAATCTCTGCAGAATATCTCATATTTTGAGGTTTTTTCCTATTGTTTTTAAAGTTGCTTTTCTGTAATAAAAGAAATACCTCAGCAAAGTTTAAATATGTATAAGAACGAGCCTACACTATGCTGTTTGCCCAGTAGGTTTAGAGGTTTGGAGTGGTACATAAGATGCAGATGGTTGTTCCTTTTCAAACCTGCTCCCATCAGTTCCTTCAGTCAGATGTTGGGTTTTACTGGCCAGCTCTCTAAAACTAATCCCTCATTCCCATTGGATCAGAATTACTAAAAGATTATTCCAAATGAACAGCAAGATAGGTGCCAAGATTTGTGTTCTTTGCCCTTCTCAGGGCATTGAAGATGATTTTGTAGGCTGGACTTTTTCCTAAAAGTGTTTTGGTTTTAGAAGTGCTACATTTATTCAGCTTTCTGAGCTGCAAATTTGCTATTCTTGTGCAAGCCAAATTCCTATCGAGATCAGGGAGAGATTTCAGAGCATGAGGACTATGGGATGGAAAAGCTGACATAATTAGGTCATTTATTAACCTTTTTTACACTTCAGCTTAAAGAACCCCACAGGTGAGCTATGAGTAAAGCAGGACAGTCCTCAAAGATGGGAACTGGCTGAGATCTGTGAGAGGGATTGGGGTCTGGGCACTGAACCAAGGGGTGGCAGGGTCTGTTGAGTTTATGCACAGTGATGAGACATTGAAAAATATCATTTGTGTTGAATTTATAAATGTTACAGGTTTACCCAGGACATTTTTCCTCATAATCCAAATGTCTAATAAGGATGTTGTGCTGGTTAGTAGACTGTAACAGGTACATATCTGCCTTTCAAAGCTGTTCTGACACGGAGGTTCTGCTGTTTGTAATGTTTTGTTCATTGTCAATCACCTTGGAGATTTTTTTTTTTTTTTTTTACATTCTAAGCTGGATCTTTTCTTGATTTAAAAGGCAATTTTGGTCCACTGTTAAATGGTTACAGCCCATAATTAAAACCCTGTGTATTAACCTGTGAACAGTTTAAAAATTCTGATCCTGAAATCTGAAGTGTTACGGCAAATGTAGCGGAGAACAATTCCAATGGTTCTTTAAAATTGTACTGCTATTATTTGTGATCTTGTATCTTAACTACCTGAATCCATGTGGGTGGAAATACCTTTCAAATCAATTCTCAATATTGCCTTTTCAAACACCTGACCTTCATGAAGGGGAATACTCTCATGTTAATCTTATCTGAAACCTATACGAGACAATTAGAGAAATTGTCTGGTTTAATCAAATCAGGGATTTTGCATATAAATAAGAGACAATATTCTATGTAGGGTCTTTATGTAGGTGCATTAGGATTCACTCTGGCTCCAATGACCTATGTTGTCCCCATGACTGTTTCAATCCTGTGGTATTGTTTGGTTGTTTAGAGCTTGTTGGTTTTGAATGCTGTACATTTTTTTACTACTGCAATCCTAATGTTTCTTCACATTCTTGTACAGTTCCACATTTGATGTATTAGTCTGAAATTCTGTTAAAAACATGAACAAAAATGGAAATGATATTTCTTTGGAAGTGTATTTTTACTGTATATCTAATTTGAACTAGTTGAACATTCTTCTTTACATTTTGCATGATAGGTGTGTAGTTAATTTTTTAAATATGAAAGAGACTTAATAGTAACTTAGAACAAGAATATAATGAAACTATACAAATATGGAAATACATACAATGATTTGCTACTTTTTGACTCAAGAAGCTTTTTGAAATACATTTTACCTAATTTATTTAAGACAATGCAGATATTCTGTCTCTGAGTTCATACATATTACAGAATATAAGAGGGGATTATGTACTAGAAAAGCTTTCAGGTCACCTTGGTACTCACCAGCACACTGGATTATTCTTGTCAAACAAAGAATGGACAATGCATTTTAAGAATGCTGAATATATTTTCATCTACAGCAGAAAGGGATGGGATTGCTCCAAGTGATATGTAAACACAGCTTAAAATTTATTGACTCTGTTAATGGCTACATTTCATAAAACTTATTTTTTATTCAAATTATCTAAGTTTGGGAAGAGAAGACCAAGGATCATTATAGTAATGAAGAAGTTGAATGTGTGCCCTGGAAGCAAAAGTCAATTTATCAAATACACTGTGGATGCAGAAGGGGCCTCCAAGATATTTTGGTTTTCAAACTATCTTTTCCTCCTGGCTGTTTAAAAACCCCACATAATTAGGCTGCTTTCCTATAAGTGTTTGCTATTTTTTGTCTGTTGGAAGGAAGCTTAGGCACCTGTAAGAACAGTCTTCATCTATAGGAAAAGTGGAAAAAGACACAAATCAGAACAAGAATCAGGCTTCATACTTAGGTGTGATGATGGCAAAGATGCCCAGATGTCTGAAAGAAGCTCTGTGTGTTCATGCTGATGTCTTCAGGGACTTAATAATACTCAGAAAGAGGGATTTTAATTGTAAGTAGGTGATTTATGATTTTTTTTTTTTGTTTCTAACCTCAGGAAGACAGAGCTAATTACATCATTCCGTCGCTGTTCTTAAAATGCAATTTGACATAAATTACCACTAGAAAGGGTCATGATGTCAGTGTGAAGAGGTAAGCCCAGGGTTTGGAAGTTTCTGCTTTTCTCCACTTGCCATGTCTTTAACCCTGGTTCTCTCCAGGCTGCATCAGGAGCTGCTGATGTTGCTGATGTGTCTGTCCCAGCTCCCAGCCCTGCTGACCCTGCTGTGCCTCCCACGCTGGCACTGCCCAAGCTCCAGCACTGCCACCCCTCAGTCACCCACCCCTGGAACTTGTCCTGCTCCCACAGGGAGTTACCCCTTCTGGGTGAGGAGCATTTATACCATCCCTGGCAGCAGCTGATTTGTGCAGAGCTGGAATCAGCCTGCAAAGGGAGTGCCTGTGCCTTTCTGAGGCCCATCTCAGCTGCTCTGCACAGGCTGCAGGTGAACACTGCTGCCCAAACAGATTCCTGCCAGCATCACACCTGTCTGTGTCCAGGAGACAGAGCCCAGCCCCAGAATTATTTCCACTGAAGATGCAAATACTGACAGGCTTAATAGAAATTTATATTACTGCCATTTCTGCTGCAAGTGCTCTCTCTCTCCCCAGCCTCTCAGACTCATTAAGCAAGTGCTCCATACCAACATTCCACCTGAGAAAACCAAACCAGAGCTGAGCTGGACCAGAGTGAGTGGCATTTATCAATTCAACAGTTCCTTTTCTCAAGGACTGGGTAAAAAGATACACTGGGCATTTAATGGATTTCTGCTCAGATTAGTATGATGTTAGCAGCTCTTTCTGGCCTAATAACTGGATTTTTGTAGTAACTGAAGCCAGTAAATATTTTTGGGGTTTTAATTTGAGCAAAACATAGTACTTAAAATACACAACCTGCTGTCAGTAAATTCAGACCTTGCAATATCATTTATTGTACTAATGCATAACACTGTGCAAATTATTATTTCTTGAGAAAACCATTCTGTGCAAGTTCTTCTTTGCCCTGTAAAAGGCATGGCTCTGCACATATATTTACACAGCTTGTTTACATGCCACTATATCAATTTATTACATTGTAAAATTCAGCACTTAACAGGAAGTTACACTTTTGCAACAACATCTAGAAAATAGGAAATAATTAAGCTTTTTGTCAAAGAAAGAAATCTGCTCTTTCCCCTGCATAGTTTAGCCCAGTAGCTATTGGTGAGGAAAAAAAGCAACCAAAACAAGAGGGGCACAAATATTTGGAAATCAAAACTTCACCGTGTGGTGAGCTGTTTTAATTGATAAATCTCAGTGATTCCTCTCTGCAGTGCACGCATGTCCAGGTGAGGTTGGTGCTGGAAAGGCACAGTGGAGCAGCAGCACTGCAAACACTGGAACAGCCACGTGCTTTTCTTGCAGTGACACAAAATACTGAGGCTGTTATCTGTCCATGGCACAGTAATTACTGTGAATATAATGTTCCTTGGTTAATGCTCAAAAAGTGAGAAGATCTTCAGGCTTTGGTAATTTAGTGTTCCTAGAAAAGGGCATTGATTTTCCATAGGTATATTGGTCTGATCAGAGTATCAGTGGTAAGGAGCTCTAATCCATGGACTGAAGCCTGCAGCAGGCAGCCAGAGGTGAATCCTTCCCCACATTCTCCCAGTGGCTCCCCAGACACAGATCTTACCAGCTCTCCTTGATGACTGAAGGAAGGAATGAGTCCAAGAGATGTATTCACATTCTTATCAGAGTGCCCAGGTTCCCAGTACTCTTCTGATTTCAATCTCCAGCCTACACAAACTGCATTTTCACTCACTACTTCTTTTGCCTTCCCACATAATTTTCATGTGTTTCATCAGTCATTTCTGCTGTCCTTCCTCTGGAAATGAAGACTAACAAAAGAGATGCTCTGTAATATGGCTTTACAGGCTGTGTTTGAGCAGGAAGCTGATGCCAAGTGTTGCCCAAGTCTGGGCAGAGATTCTGCCAATGTGAGAAGAGCAATTTCTGAGAGGCCAGTCTATCACCCACAGACAGAGAGGAGGGTAAAGGGACATCATTGCTTGGGCCAAGTCTCCCAAGATATCTCACCTCTTGAACCCAGACCTTCTGAGAAATTGTTAATGGTCCTATGAAACATTTTGAGGCAGAAGAACACTTTATTTACCATTGCTTTTATGATTATCCCAGACAGGCAGTTTCAGCTCTTTCCCACTTCCTGATGGAGCACAGTCTGTGTCTGGTGGATTTAACCCTGCTGAGCACAGACTCACCTTTGTTAGTTCACCTGCACAGATCCCTTAGAAGCAGCTCAGAAGCTTTGTGTCCACTTTTGTTCCTGTATGATCTGACTGTTTCTGAGAAGTTGGCAGACAAGTGTAGCTGCCCATGGACTGGGGAAAGAACAGGTTTCATAGCCAGGAGCTTGTGCTTCTCTTTGAAAGGAGGCTCTTCCCCCAGAACTGGCTGCAGGGCTCACTTTCACCTGGTCAGGGCTTGTAGGAGAGTCCTTGGCACAGGCCCTGCCAGCTGCTGATGCATTTTGGAGCTGATGTTATGCTTAAAAAATCATTAATGTGTGTTCCTACCACCGTGTTCAATCATCTCTAGTTAATGCAGAGCCAGAGTTTCCATTTCATCCCTATTGGCACTGACTCCTCACCCAACAGGCTGAATGACAGCACAAGTTACAGCACAGCCAGTGTCACTCAGGTACAGAAACAAGCCCAACCACCCACACTCTGAGAGGCTTTTTAGCATAACCAGGGCTATTTGTGGCCTTCATTTCTCTGAATGTCTTTTCTAGTTCTGCCCCTATTGTGAGTATGGAATTCAAGAGTCCATGTTAGATTAATCTAAAAGCTGTACAATGCTATTTTCTGTTATTCTTTACTCTTCAGCTCCCCAAGTGCAGATAGTTCCTACCCATGTTTTGTGTTCATACTCTCTCTTTCTCTCACTCTGTTTTATCCCAGAGATTACAGATTGTGCACACCAACACTCTCTGGCACTGACAGGATTCTCCAGAGTCCCTTCTGGCTATTCCAGCACTAAAGAGGAGTCTCAGAAAAGACACTGGCAGCTATTTGTAGAACTACTTTCTCCTCACAAAACAGCTCCAGCTCCTGGGGATCCGTGTTGGGAGCCCAAGGTGTGTTGCAGCCACTTACACACAGGTACCATCATTATCAGCTGCCCTGGAACAAAAGCTGGGCTGCTTTTACAAGATCTGCATAAAAATATAATCCCTCTTAATTCTAGAATTATACTGGAGCTGATGCCAGGCATTAGAGGGAAGAATGTGTTTCTGGCAGGACTCCAGGTATTTCTGTTCTTTCTTTTTCTGCCTGTTGGCTGGAGCAGAGGCCAGGGTAGCACTCCTGCCTCCTGCTTCCACCACAGACACTCTGTGGCCAGCACAGGGAGGCTGGCCAGAGGTTACTTACTGTTATTTTGAGAAAGTGCTTTGAAGTCCTTGAGTGAACAGTGCCAAACTGGAGCAAAAGGCAAAGTGGAAGTCATTACACTTCCCATGGGAGGCCATGAGAAAATGGCAGTGCAGCAGATGAGTGTGACCATACGTGAGCAGCTCCAGTCTCACCTCTGAGTCCTGACTGCTGCTGACCCAGCCCTGCTGATGACAGGAGGGCCTGGGCTGCCTTACTTGGGAGAACAGAAACCAGAAACTGTTGTACCTCCCTTTAGAGATTTGTGAGATGTGTGAGAAGGCACAAATCAATCCCACACAACAGGCTCAGAGGAATTCAGACTGGAAGGTACTGAGGGGGATCTCTGTTTTCCAGGAAGGAGGCAGTAGATCCAGGTATGGTACCTGGAGATGAGAAAGCATCTGGTGATGCAGGGTTGTGGGAAACTGGGCACAGCCAGCACAGGCTTGCCTGAGACCATGAGCAGCCTGTCCTCTCCCTTCCCTGAGAGACAGGTAAAATCTGAGGAGCTTTGGAACTGAAGGAAGGCAAAGACCCATTTCTGTACAAAACCCATGGAGCAGGGTTTGGGAAGGGCAGCAGGCCTGGAGTGCAGCATTCCCAGGATAAGGAGAAGTCACTGTGTTAGGGGTGATGCCACCTCTGGCTTCCAGG